>NC_092859.1:133030949-133032940 GCF_032062135.1 Pyxicephalus adspersus | reverse complement strand
TATATTTATACTGTATATCATAGCAAGTTTTCCAGCTATTTAGTCTATATTACAAAATGTGCCACATCCCTAAATACTATATCAACTGACAAAAAGTTTGGATGATCAACTGAAAGCTAATGCCTGTGGGATAGAAATGGAGGATAAGAAATAGGAGGCATTTAGTTGTCCGTTTTGGAGGCAACCTACAAACACATGAAATAGCAGTTTGGTTGCAGCTTGGATGTTGTTTCCCATGTCCCTCTGTTGCTGTTTGATGCCAATTTCAGATCTGGGTAAGCTCTATACACTTTAAGGATTATCCAGGCTAAAGTCTCATTTGTATCCTGAAGAAGCAGACATATAGCATCCGCGAAACGCGTCGATATTCAGTGAGACGTACTATGAACTTTTGTATGTCACTGTTTTTTCTATGAGCAAGTTGGTTTTAAGGAATCAAATATATGTATGGATTTAACTATTTTTGTATTGTTGATTATGTAATAAAGTATATCTTTTTTTCTATTTTTTGTAAACTAAATGGTACATTTATCCAGAGCATGTGACTCAAAAGTCCCGTGTAATCTTGTTACTTTTTTGAATATAGGAACTGTTTTCCTAATTGTCAGTATAATGAATACAGAAGGGAGTTTAGCAAATTCTGACAAAAGTTTAACATCTTCTCCAAAAATATGGAATGGATTTGTGGCAGATACTATTGCTGTGTAATTAGCGAGTTTACTGCACCCATATCATATTAACTAATTACCAGACAGCATAAATGTATTTTCATTGTACTTTTAATAGGACTGGCATAGCAATATATAACTGCAGTAACATTTTACACAGTAGCAAGGTTAATTTGATGTGTCTTTGGAAATAGTTGGTGCTTTCCATGGAAATTCAATGTGAGAAAGGACTTGTTTTTCACCGGACACATTCTCGAGGGGAACCTTGATAAATCACATTTCTCCACTCTCTCATTCAATGTGCATAATAATAAAATATTAAATGTGAGATTTGTACCTAGGCCAAGGAAACACCTTCATGGTTGACATATCTTCTTTTAACCAGAGAGGGTCCAGCTCTGTAAATGAGTCATGGCAGATTTGTATGGTTTGGATATAGCTCTGCAGTTGTTAGCCACGCTTTGCCAACATTTATTTTAAGGCTTACATTTTGAATATCAATTAGCTGAATTATGCCATGGCCATACTGTCTGATTTTAGACATACTTGTGAAATTTCCCCTTTTAGGAATGAAAGTTAAACAAAGACATCTATTATTTCTGCTATATAAACTTGCAGGTAACATCAATTAAATATAAATGTTGAATCATTTGGTTTAAACCAGGCCTTATTTACTATCTATTTTTATCTATTTTATTTGGGTATATGCATTGCGGAGGAGAGGGATTTACCTTCAGGGAGCTTTCCCTATTTACCGCGGCGGCGGAAGTATCAACGCCGGCCGCAGTAAGTACGGGAGCAACTGCAAGGGGGCAGCACTCCGGTAGTAAGTTCCTAATGCCCCCTAGCCAACCCTCCGGCAACTGCAGGTTGCTGGCTGTCATTAGGCCGGATCGGCCAGGAGGCGTTAGGCTGGAACAAACAACCGGCTAGGCCGTATCTGGCCTAAAGGCCAGAGTTTACCGACCCCAGTTCTAAGGAGACATGGACCAATCAAAAAATTAGCAAACTAGTTATACCATAACCTTAATTGTTACATTCAGAAAAACTATACAAATATTGAGTTTATTTTATAAAAATGCACTCATGTTTGAATGTTAGGATACACACGTGCAGTAGTAGAGTTTATGACAGAAGATACTATATTGGAGCAGTCAAGTTAGCGATTTGAAAGCCAAAAATGAAAAATGTCCATAATTTCCCTAAGGAAAGGTCTTAAGCTTAAAGTTGCCTTAATGTTTTTACAACTTTCATGAGACAAAGTGATCAATGATTCCAATACATTTAGATGCCCCTAATGGTTTCTTCAGATGTTTCTGATGG
>NC_092859.1:132966423-133030453 GCF_032062135.1 Pyxicephalus adspersus | reverse complement strand
TTTTTTTATTTGTTTGTTTCTCAGATACTCTTTTAGGTAAGTATGACCTTTAATGGCATCAAATAGTTTGACTTTCATAACTATCATTTCTTGTTTAGTCTTAGATTTGAATGAAATAAACCCATAATGAGTGAGAAAAAACAAACTAATATTTTGCTTACCAAAGATAATGCAACTAATTATATTAGTAACAATAGTAATACTTCAATTAACTGTGAGCTGATCAATGAATCTTTGCCTCTACAGTCCTTGTCAGGCACCATACATTTACATTTACAAATGTATTTATCTTTTTTTTAAAATTGAAATTAATGGTCCACAGAATTTAAAATTATGAATTTGGTGGTCCGTGAGGTTCGAAAGGTTGGCGACCACTGCCAGTCAGTATGTACAAAGTATGGGTATATTTTTTAAGATTTTTTTTCCAGTGTAGGTCTGAATAGCTTTTATTTAAACATTTTATTTCTTTTTATAACTCCACATTTTACTTCTGCTGTAACTATATAAAAAAAAATCTAGAAGTATCCCCAAAGACATCCGGACTCCTGGAGGAATAGGCCTGAAAGTAGCGCTGCAAAGAAAAAAGAAAAAAAAAACAGCTATAAGAGCAACCCGATAGAGTAACACATAACATGTGCAAATATTAATAAATATTCAGCATTCAATTTTAATAAGTTGTGAAACTGTCACAACCTTTATGTTTTCCATAATGGTAGGCTAGAAAGTTACTGCAAACCCCAAACATGGTATGTTCCAGACTTCTTATCCGTCCTAGAAGTGAGCAGTGTCCAGGTGTATGTTACAGCACTAGCCCAACCTATGTTTAGTCTGGGTACACACAGGCAATAATAGTTGTTGGAAAGGATCTTTCACAATCCTTTCCAACGACAAAAGACTGCACGATGCATGAATGAGTGGTGTACACACAGCAGCCTTCTGCTCTATAGAGAGGGGAGGGGGAGAACGATGGCACCCTGCTGTGCTCTCTCCTCTTCACTTTCATTACTATCATTCATCAACGAGCGCTGTACACACGCCAGATGTTGTGTAATTCCATGCCCAGTAGTAATGTACTGCTTCACTTACATATTAGGCACCTGATGAGATCTCTGCTTTTATCTTCCTGTGTCTACATACCTGCTTGAGCCATTGGGCTGATCTATTAAAGCTCTCCAACGCTGGAGAAGGTCCATTTTCATCAGTGAACCTGGGTGATCCAGCAAACTTAGAATGGATCTGGTCCAGGATTGAAAACTTTTGCTAACACATAACAAATGACTTTTAAGAAATCCTTTTCAGGTTTGCTGGATCACCCAGCTTCACTGATGAAAGTGTATCCTCTCCAGCCTTGGAGAGCTTTAATAAATCAGGCCCATTTTGTGAGAGGGGGGTTCCCAATCTGGCTATCACTTTTACATGCACTTTAAAAAAGACTGTAGCACAGTGGCTACCCGCAGAATTAATTTTATTTACCTATAGAAAAAAAATGATAAATTCTGATTTGTTAGAGGAGCTGACTGCATTTGTAACAGATCAACACGTATTACTCTGCACTTGCAGGGTCATTAGGAATAAGAATTAAATAAGAGGGAAATGTGCGTGTATTGCAGATATGTACTGCATATATATTTATTTTTTATTTTACCTTGACATATGCTTTAACTTTTGGGTGCTTTTACAGGTGACTACAGAGGTCACTGCCATTATTACACATACGTTGTTAAGGTAAATACACAAGTGAAGGAATTAATAATATTAAACATCAGATTATGTTACAACATGGGTTGGAGAGGATAGAATAGGGAAGGATTTATCTTGGGATATAATTACTAAGAAAAAAAGTGTTTGAGCTTTTCCTACCTAGCGGAGATATTTCGGAGCCTTGGGATGTTATTGCGGAACAGATACCCTATTTTCTGCCATCTAATACCGCTCTCAGAGAAATATGTGCGGGGCAATTCAAATATTTAGCGGAGGTAAAATAACACGGCTTGTTATTATTAAGACAGCTTTATTACAGATTGGTGCTGACAGACAATTCTGAGTCCTCATACCAAAATGGGCATAGAATGTACAGCTATCAAAATACGTTAAATCCATGATATGAATAGACCACAAGTCTGCCCTTAATATACAGCATTTGCTGAAAGAAAGAAGGAACAAGGAAAGCCAAAATATTAAAAGAAAAAATAGGGGGGCTCTAGAAAAAGGTGGTTGCAAATATGTACCATGGGGAGTGGAATATAATGCAAACTTTTTAAGGTATTAGCCCTTTCATCATGTATTCTAAAACTTTAGTGCTCGTGGTGATCATTGACATACTAGGTATTGAACACATTGGTCATGATTTAGTAAAGCTCTCCAAGCTCTACAGAAGATTAGACTATCATGAGAGAATCTGGGTGATTCAACAAACCTGGAATGGATTTCTTCAAAATAATTTGCTATGTTTTCAATCCTGAACCAGATCTATTCTGGATCCCCCAGGTTCTTCCATGATAGTCTATCTTCTCTGGTTTTGGACAGTTTTAATAAATCAGGCTCTCTCTGTACATTTGAAGAAGGTGCGAGCCATAAAAACAAGTGTGATGCAGAGTTTACATACCCACCCCCAGATCTTAACCAGAACACCCCGTAAATAGTAAAAGACTTTTCTGATGGGTATACACGATTCAATGGCAGCTTAGCAGGGATAAATCCAGAATATGACACAAGCTTTACAGGCAGTTTGAGGGATAAATCAAAAATCAGAGTGGGCTGTGAACAAGCCTTGTCAAAATACAACCAAATGTACAATACAAGAGCCCTAGAGTTATTACGGACTGGAGCCTTGGGGCCTGATTTATTAAAGCTCTCCAAGGTTGGAGAACATAAACTTTTATCAGTGAACCTGAGTAATCCAAAAAATCTCAAATAGATCAGGTCCAGGATTGAAAACATTTACTAACAAATAGCAAATGATTTTCAGAAATCCATTCTTAATCCATCTGACTTGTGATGTTAATTGAAAGGCTGGTCAGGGACAGGCCTTGTAGGTGCAATATCAACCAGTATGTGAAAACCAGTCCTGCCTATACCACCTAGTCCTATGACAAAGCAAAGTAGGAGAGACAGCTGCAAGTAGCAAATCAGCTTTGCCGATATCTGCAAGAGTTGCTGTACGCTCTACAAATAAAAGTGATTGATTTTCCAAATATTATAACAGTTGACTATCTAAACTATATGTATATATAAACAAAGGGCTCACTGGTTGGCGAACATTCAATATATTGCATTAAATGCCCACATGCCACATCCCAAATATAGACCAAATTATAGACCAACCGCTGCTTCTAACAGGGCAGAACCCACAGGACATTTTATGGAGGATTGTTTCATCTATCCCAGGCAGACTTGAACTCTTCTTGGCTTCTGGTCCCACCAATTGGTTGCTGCTTCCTGTTTATTGGCACTCATCGCCCTTCTGTGCTCCTTTCCTGTGTGAACCTGCTTTGGCGCTTGGAAAGTGATACTAGAATTTGATTTTATGCTGTATCATTATATTTACTACTCTCATTAGGCTTCACCCTGAGAAGTGGTGTTACACCACGAAACGCGTCGATGATACGCTCGCACTTCTTGTGAGACTTGCTATAATGTTTCAACTATGTTAATACTTTTATGAAAAAGTGGATGTATGTCTGTATATTGTAATATAGGGACACAGTGGTTCCCATTCTGAGGCATTGCAAAAATGATTGCCTCCTACTTTACTTTTTAATATCATGTACCAATAAAATGTTTTAGGAGTTTTATATATGCCGTTCAAATTTTATCTAAACTATATGTACAGATAAGGTAACTTATAAAGAAAAGAACATTTGTGTGTACTATGTATGTTGGAGTACAGTTATTTGCAATACCTAGGTCTTATTTCTAAACTGAGATAATAACTGCCCAAAGCAACTCATTAGACTGCTCAGGAAATATGAAGAGTTGTAATATATTGGTTGGTTGGTAAGAGCTCTTGTAGCCTTTTTCAACCTTTTTATCATGGGGGAACCCTTGAAGTATTGTTCAAGTCCTGGGGAACCCTTTATATATTCACTATATCCACAGCTCACGGTACATTAGTGTGGTGGTTAGTGGAAAGAATGCTATTGTTACAGATAGCCAAAAAGGTCATTGATGTTAAGGTACCCCTAGCAACCTCTATAGGAACCCTGTTTGAGAAACACTAAACTACTGTATATTAAGCTGGCCACTTACATAGAATACAATCTAATAACTGACTAAGACTTTATTATTGTTACACAATATTTAAATAGCACCAACATATTACACAGCACTGTACAAAGGCAATAGTCATGTCATTAGCTGTCCCTCAAAGAGGCTCACAATTTAATGTCCCTACATCAGTCATATGTCTTTAATATGTTTTAAGGTCAATTTTGGGGAAAGCCAGTTACCTAAATGGGTGTTTTTTTAATGTTAGAGGAAACCCACCCAAACAAGGGGAGAATCTGCAAACTCCATGCAGATAGTGCCCTAGCTGAGATTCAAACCAGGGACTCTGTCACTGCCAAGGCCACATTGCTAACCACTAAGCCACCATACTGCTTGAAAAGCACACATTAAAATACCTTGCAATGAAATTTGTTAAAAATGGTGTACAAAGCCATTGGAATATTCCTACCCAACAAATTCTTTGGATAATTGACATATGAAATCTGGCTAGACTAAGCTAACTAAAAAAACACAACTACAAAAATAAGTACAAGGGGTCATGAATCATCTGATGAATATTAGAGAATGAACAAGAAATAAAACTTCCAAGTTTCTATTCTGGCCGTTTGCCTCAACACATGTTAGTAAATCTGTAATGCACACATTTTATTAAGTATATTACCGGTAGAAGGAATCCCTGGAACTTGTTGGCAAGTATGCTGCTGATATGAAGTGAACTGGAAATGTTTTTGTGGCTGACAGCACTTAACAGCCCAGACAGCAATCTGTTGACTTGTAGTCAGTAGATGTCTTGCTCAGCTCACGACCTGCCATAACATCAGATGCTATTTATATACAGCTGACACAAATATCTCTCATCACTATTCTGGCCTTGTCCTTGAGTCAAAGAATGATCGCAATATGCAGTGATTACATATTTATTAAATAACATTGTTTATAGGTACATTCATGAAAAACCCATCTGCCATCAGAAAAATGTAGATAAAGTTATGTTTCTATTATACATGCAGAGCTGTTGCAAGCAACAAAGAGAACAATCAGCACTTATGCAGTTTTATGCACTACCAGTGAAAGTCGGAAAAGATCACTCTGATTACCTAATATGAGTTTTATTTAAACCACTGCGACTATTATCCCAAATGCACAGCATTCCAGCTCCCTACACCTCCTGTCATTTTGTCAATTGGCCCCTGGGGAAGGTGGGGACCCTGAGCAATAGCCCAGTTTGCCCATCTAAGCCCCACAACCTGCCCTTGCTTGAAGTGTACCCCCTTTAAATTGCAGCACTTAAGCCTCATACAGATGTCTAATAGACGTCAGAGGATTGTGACTGGAAACAATATTTTGTGAATGTTTCCAGTGACAGATGAACAAATGAGTGCTACACACACACCGCCATTTTGATTAATGGTGGGGGGAGGGGAAAAGATGAACGAGTAGGATCCCGCTTTGCTCTTCTGCAGTGGCGGATTGATAAACATCACTGGGGGAGGTCAGACCTGAAGGCTTCAGTGGCCTGATTAGGCTAAGGCTGGATGCTACTCATAGGATAGTACTCATAGAGTTCATAGGATAGTATCCTCCATTAGTTCTCAACATTGGGACAAGGACTTTTGGGAATTTCTTTGGAGTTGTCAGCACTGCTTTTGGACTAGCTCACTTTTATCTATTGTATTGGGACTTTGCATGTTGGAGTTGGACTGATCATTGTAAATATTTGATTTTCACACTAAAACTACAAAAAGTCAGACAGTTCTGCAGCCCTGTGAGATTTACCCAATGTCACCCCACCAGGAAGAACCTGAGTACAAACAATTCCCCTGCAAGCTGAATGCTACAATTACTTTATATGTACCCAAACATCCCACCAAGTTACAGCTTTCAGATGCAAGAAAAATCATAAGAAATGTGGGCTTTAAAGCTAAACTTCATAAAAATTTGTTTTTTTTTAACCATTCCAGCCCCTCTCCTGTTAGGGCAGGGGTGTCAAACTCTTGCCCCCAAAAGAATCCCAAATATGAATTGCAGCTGGCCCGCCACTGGATTGAAATAGCGCCGCTACTACAATTCCTGTCATCACTCGCATCTATAGACAAGGGACCTCTCTGCCTATGCGTGGCCCCGCATTGGACTGTTTAATTGACGCAGGGAATTGTAGTAGCGGTGCTATTTCTCTATTGTTCCAGATTGAATGTGAAGCAAAACCTCTTTGTTTCCATATGAATAGGTTTTATCTAATGAGAAGGAAAAACTTCCTCAATTTTTTCAATAAACTTTAAATTTGGCCTGCGACTTTGTCTAAGTTTTTAATTTTGGCCCACTGTGTATTTGAGTTTGACACCCCTGTGTTAGGGCATGAGACAACTGAAGTAAATACCTTACTCCTGCAGCAGGCTATTTTTCAGCTCAATACTTTTGGTTTGGTGGGGGAGACATGGCACCATTCTGTACAGTGAAAAGGTCATAGACTTGCATGGAAGGGAACGGCATTAGCATGGCTGTGATGGACTGGTCTAAGTTAGGTGAAGTTAGGACAAGAGCAGGGAATAAGGTAATGATTTACTGTGGTTCTATCACTCCCTAGGCAAAACAAGCAGTTAAACCTTGTATTGGGTATGGCACTGTAGGGACGAAATGCCCAGAGTCCAGCTTTAGGCTGGTCATACACATTAAGATTTTCTTCCATAAGCACAGCGATAAATGTAATGTGAGACCCAGCTAAACCAGCAAATGAATTTACAATATGGTGTTTGCACTGTACTGTTGTTGGTAGATGGGTGATGGAACTATCAGACTGTAACATGCTTGGTCATCTTTACTATAGGCTACAAATACAAACTCATGTCTATTATTTTTAAAGTTGACGTCTCACAAGAAAATATGGGGGTCTACATGACTGCCAGGGATCTGTCATTTTCAGAAATGGAGGTCAGTAATAATGGTATCCATGTTATTTCATCACAGATTACACTATTCCCATTATTATTTTATTGATTATACATTATTATTACATTTATTTCCTTTACACCTCCCCTCCAGTAATGCAGTACCCACATGCTACCTGACCACAGACAACATCCTGAGCTATTCCTTTTCTGAGTCAAGCCATCTTGATTGACCGGCCTGGGATGATGTATTCCTGCAGAGGCATATTGGAGTTAATTAATTGCTGCACCAAAGCATGCTGAAAAGGAGCTGTGCATGTGAGGTTCAGGTCACATTTAAAAGAAATATTGGTCTCTCTTTAATGCAAAAGAGAAATAAAATGTCACCTGAGCAATGAAAGCCTTCCTGCACTGAAGAGCACATTTTTTTACTATCATATTCCACTCTCGATACACTGCTTTACACTACGTTCCCTACACCCCATCCCAAAGTTGGGCCAAGATATGAATCCAATGAAGCACCAAATAATTCTCTTTGCTCAATGGATAAGAATGGGTTCTGTGATTTGCTTTTCTCTGCTCACAAAGCTATCTATGCTCCATGAGTAAAGGCAAGTTTGCTCTGTTCAGAACTGACATTAGAATCCTGTAGCTGCCTCCGTGAAGAACATTTTTTAAAAATACATCATTGTTCTTTATAAGTATGAAGTCATTCTACAATATTTGATTACATTGCATTGATTTTAAAAATTGTTCTATTTCTAGACCTTCTTTTGTTCCATTTCTAGACCTGCAAAAAGAAGAAAATATTTTGGCCCCCTAAGCAGACATACTTTGTATATGTTTTTTTAAAAGAGCACCTAAACTTTTACTTTAATTGCATGAACCCATAGCAACCAACCAGAATTAAATCTGCTGAAGATGGAACAATACCCTTTAGTTGGCTGTGGGTTGCTGCAACAAATAATAAAAATTGAATTATTTATCACCAAAAGTTATTTTGTGTAAACCAGAAATTAATTCATGAATGTGTGGGTTATGTGTGCTTGTCAAAATTTCACTTTATAGCAATCTGAAAGTTTGATGAGAATTAGGATAGATTCAGACCTTTTCCCACGCCGCTCCTGGCGACTGGCACCTTGCCACCTGTTCAGTCACTGGTGTCACAGCGTTAGTTCTTAAAGAACCAGCAACTGCACATTTGACATCTGGCGGCAGTAGCACTCACTGCTACCCCCATTCATTTTTTATGGAGCTGCCACCAGGAGATTATACGTATAGTGTCTGACGAAGGCAGCCGTTCCCTGGCATAAGGAAGTGGTAAATGCACTGCAACCTCATGGCCAGTGTGAACATGGCCTAAATTTATTGGAATGCATTTGTTTTTCAGTGTAAATTATAATCTGTTGCAGTTATTTTGTGCATTTTATGTGTTTTCTGTACACATTTTAGGCATATGAGTATACTGAAATCAGCCATGACAGCACAGGATGCTACAATAGGCACCACGGAGACTGTCATGGCCACTCCGGCAATTACATTTTTACCCAAAGGTTAACTTGGCCTTGGGTTTGGAATCATTGTCATGCTGGAAGATCCAAGAGCATCCTATGAGCAGATTCCAGACTAAGGAATGGAAGTTATCCATCATTATATTGTGGTAACAAGCTTTATTCATTTTGCCATTGTTAAAATCAAAAGCCTTGTTGAAACCTGTCCAAACAAAATGTTTATGAGTATGATTGTAAAGTTCAACCTTGGTCTCATCTTTCCAAACAACTTTATTCCAGAAGTTTTGAGGTTCGTCTAGATGTTGTTTGACATATTGTAAGTAGGCTGTTTTGTTGGTAGAGTAAAGGCTTCTTTTATTGCAAACAAACCATTTTGTTTAAGTACCTCCTTATTGTACATTGTACCGAAAAACCACTTGTTTTCAGATACACTTGTATTTAGATGAAGTGGCTTGTGGGTTTTTCTTGCATCTCAACAAATCTTTCTGGCAATCATGGCTGAAATCTTGGTTGGTCTACCTGACTGTGGCTTGGCAACAACAGAACCCCTAATGTTCCACTTTACTTATCAGAGTTTAGACTCTCTCTTAGCAAGCATTTTCAAAACTCTGCATGTTATGTATCCTTTTCTGAAATTTCTTGATTATGGACAACCCTGTGAAGGTCTTAGTGTGGTCCAGCCAGAGCCCTGGCTTACTCTATTGAACATCTTTGGAGGGACCTGAATTGTACAATTTACCAACCAGTCCATGGCCAGTTCCTTTTTTTGTGGCTCCTTACTCAGAAAGGTCAGCGCAGCCCTGAATTAATTTAATTTAAATTACATTTTATATAGACATTGATTTCTATCAGGCCTGGAAAGTGTCTCTTAATTATACTGAATCGGAACCTATGTGAGCCATCTTGTGTTATCAGCCCTCTCACTCAAGGGTATGTAAATTTATGATCAGGTCTATCTGGTTGTTTTCAGTTAATATTATGATTTAGAAAGGGCAAACACAATTATGCAATAGGAAATTTCTGCACCTGAGCAAACTCTGAAAGTCAAAGGCAAATTTTCTGCGAGATCGGTCATATTAACAAACAATGGAAAACATTTCACAAACTCTGATAGAAATACTACTTAGTTCTTAGTTGAAAAATCTTGGCAGCAATTACAGCCTTGAGTCTTTTTGGGTATACAACAAGCTTTGCACACCTAGATTGGGGGATTTTCTGCTGTTCTTTGCAAATCCTCTGAAGCTCATTCAGGTTGGATGGGGACTGTCAGTGGACAGTCATTTTCAAGTCTCTCCAAAAATATTCAGCAGGGCTCTGGCTGGACCACACTTAAGATATTCACAGAGTTGTCCATAAGCCACTCCTATGCTGTCTTCGTTGTGTGTTTCGGGTCATTGTTATGTTGGACGGTGAACCTTCGGCCCAGTCTGAGGTCCTGAGCACTGTAGAATAGGTTTTCATTGAGGATATCTCTGTACTCTGCACCATTCAGCTTTCCCTCAACCCTGACCAGTCTCCCAGTCCCTGCTAATGGAAAAACACCCCCATAACATGATGCTGCCACCACCATGCTTCCTGTTGGGATGGTATTGAGCAGGTGATAAGAGGTGCCAGTTTTCCTCCAGATATAACTTTTAGACTTGAGACCAAACAATTCAATCTTAGCTTCATGAGACTAGAGAATCGTGTTCCTCACAGTCTGAGAGTCCTTCATTAGCTTTATTACAAACCTAAAGTGAGCTTTCATGTGTTTTGCACTGAGGAAAGTCTTTTGTGTAGCAACTCTGTCATAGAGCCCAGATCGGTGGAGGGCTGCACTTATGGTTGTCCTTGTGGCCCCATCTCCATGCAAGATCTCTGGGGCTCAATCAGAGTGACCATCGGATTCTTAATCACCTTTCCCACCAAGGCCCTCCTCCCTCGATTGCTTAGTTTGGCAACCAGCTCCTAGTAGAGTACATACGGTACCAAACTTCCTTTATTTGAGAATTATGGAGGCCACTGTGCTCTTGTGAACATTAAGTGCAGCAATATTTGCAGCCCTCCCCAGATCTGTGCTACGTAACAGTCCAGTATCTGAGATCTGTAGGCCGTTCCTTTGACCCCAAAGCTTGGTTTTTGCTCCGATATGTATTGTCACCTATGAGGCCTTCTATAGAGAGGTGTGAGCCTTTCCAAATCATGGACAATCTGCTTCATTTACCACAGGTGACCTTGATCACTTTACCACAGGTGACCTTGATCACTTTACCACAGGTTACTCCGATCAATTTACCACAGGTGATTCCAATCAATTTACCACAGGTGAGATCAATTTACCACAGGTGACTCCCATCAATTTACCACAGGTGATTCCGATCAATTTACCACAGGTGATTCCGATCAATTTACCACAGGTGACTCTGATCAATTTACCACAGGTGATTCCAATCAATTTACCACAAGTGACTCCGATCAATTTACCACAGGTGATTCCGGTCAATTTACCACAGGTGCCTCTGATCAATTTACCACAGGTGATTCCAATCAATTTACCACAGGTGACTCCGATCAATTTACCACAGGTGATTCGAATCAATTTACCACAGGTGATTCCGATCAATTTACCACAAGTGACTCCGATCAATTTACCACAGGTGACTCCGATCAATTTACCACAGGTGACTCCAATCAATTTACCACAGGTGACCCTGATCAATTTACCACAGGTGATTGCGATCAATTTACCACATGTGATTCCAATCAATTTACCACAGGTGACTCGATCAATTTACCACAGGTGATTCTGATCAATTTACCACAGGTGACTCCGATCAAGGTGCAGCAACATCCTAGCAAAGATCAAGAGAAATGTGAGACATCTGAGCTACATTTCAAGTCGTGTTGCAAAAGGTCTGAATATTTTTGTAAATGTGATATTCAGTTTTTTTTTTATTAAATTTACAAAATTGTCTAAAATTCTGTGTTGACTTTGTCATTATTGGAGTGTAGATTCACCACACAGGCAACCAGGGCACCACAATACTGGTTCACGAAGGGGCAGGATTTGCAGGTTGGCACTAGATGGTACTGAACCCCCCACCATCGCCCCTATTCATTCTGTATGGGGCTGTCCCTGAGGAAGTGATAACCTCACTGCCAGTGTGAATGTGGCCTTAATGATGGATTGGAATACACCAATGCTACGCATTCACCGTGCATTGTTTTTGTTCAATTAGATGAAAATATTGATCAACAAAATAATAATTTTCTATCCATTATTTGGGCAGTAATTCAGAAACAATCTGACATCCCTGGGGTCTCCCCAGTCATCTTTGTACATGGGGGTATGATGGAATGACACAATATGAGGGGAATATATTCTTCCCTTCATGTATATATCATTGTATAGGGAATTGCTGACGTTGCACACGGTATTTGTATGAAGGTTGCGGATGATACCGCACGGTACACCCGCTATCTGTGGGCCACATTCGGTACCGGAACACAGGTCACCCGGGTACCACACAGAGCTCCCCCCTCCTCCTCCCCCCAGGCCGGTACATGAGCGGCCCGGCCTGAATTTCCAGGGGGAGCTATTATAGGAGGACACTCGGGCCGCGCTCCTCACACACAGACATGGCCGCCTCCACTCCTGCTAGAAGCGGCCCCCGGGCTTCCTCCATTAGAATTCCGTCCCCGGGCAGCCCGACTCGGCTCTCCCGCTTGCAAGAGAAGGAAGAGCTGCGGCACCTGAATGACCGGCTAGCCGCTTACATCGAGCGGGTGAGGTCCCTGGAGGCGGACAAATCTCTGCTGAAGCTGCAGCTGGAGGAGAAGGAGGAGGTGACCAGCAGAGAGGTGTCCAACCTCAGGCTGCTCTACGAGACCGAACTGGCCGATGCCCGCAAACTGCTGGACCACACGGCCAACGAGAGGGCCCGGCTACAGGTGGAGCTCGGCAAGATTCGGGAGGAGCACCGACAGCTGCATGCCAGGTAACTGGGGACATGGGGGGGGCACTGACCTCCTATTCACCTGTAACCCCTCTCACCTGGCCCTCTGTTCACCTGTAACCCCTCACACCTGGCCCTCTGTTCACCTGTAACCCCTCACACCTGGCCCTCTATTCACCTGTAACCCCCCCTCACCTGGCCCTCTATGCATGTTCACCTCTAACCCCCTTCACCTGGGCCTCTCTTCACCTCTAACCCCCCTCACCTAGCCCTTTATTCATCTGTAACCCCCCTCACCTAGCCCTTTATTCACCTGTAACCCCCCTCACCTGGCCCTCTATGCAACTGTAACCCCCCTCACCTGGCCCTCTCTTCACCTGACTGCTTCTCTCCCCCACCTCCCATTCTCCCTGCACACTTTTAAATTTTTCATTTTGGCCCACAGTGTATTTGAGTTTGACAACCCTGATCTAAATGATTACATTTGTTATAATGACATTGCATAGTGGGTAAAGGAGCATCTGTGGGTTTTTTTTTTGTTTTAGGTTAGCTCGACAAAACACCTTTACAAAAGCCAATAATATTTTGTTAAAGTAGCGGTGACCTCGTTGCTATGCTGCACACTACCTGTGCTGATTTGTAGGAGAATCCCAGCAGGTCCTCCAGATACAGACTGTACTACAAAAGAGAAGACACAAGGCCAGTCACCACTCACATATAGAAGGAGATCAGCTGTGACTGGTCTTCATTAGAGTAATCTCCTGCAAAAAGAAAAACTATCACACAGGAGATCTGCACATATAAAGAAAAAAAATAATTTTTGTGTTTGCAGACCTAGGAAGTAACAGACCTTGTTCATGAGAGTTTCTCTTTAAAGGGACTGGAAGTGTGACGCATCCTTATAAATGCTGGTGTAAGGATTTCACCTTATAGTCATGTGGCAATGTATCTCTGTAACCTCTACTAAAAATGAAAATACAATTTTGATTGGGAGCAGAAATTAGGTTCTGAATGAATATGTGAAAGTATTTGGACCAATAGATTTTGCATTACATTTTAATGCTGTAAATCTTACAAATATCAAAAATCAGATTTTTAAGGGCTGCAACTGCACATCATTAAATAATATGTAAAGAACATTTCACTCTAGTGAACCACACAGCACCATCATTACCAAGACTTTCCTTCAATGCCCAGCTGTGTGTACAACACAGCACTTTTGGCAATTTGCTCCATCCTCGCATACATCTGTCAGTGATGAGAGAAGGAAAGATGTTTAATAATGTTGTGCTCCCTTCTGCAGGCCTATGCAAAGTGAAAACAAAAGCCGCCTTCTAGAGAGTTATCGGCACCGTGTGTCTCCATTGAAATATGTGGTGTATGAGCCAAATGTTTGTTTCTCTTTCTCCTAATCCTAATTCTCCTAATCCTAAAAGGAAACAGATGATTTCCAGTAGGAGAGAATCGGAGATGTCCACACCATTTTTTTTTCTATGCCATAAGTTCTGAATGAGTGTTTGCGAAGTTCTGATTTTACATAGATCTGCGTGACACTGCATGTTTATCTATGTATTGATAATCGCCAGTAATGTGTTTCTTTGTGCAGTGATTACTGTAATGTTTACCTGTAGTCTAATATGACTTATATTGTGTTACAGAAATACAAAGAAAGAATCCGATTTAAGCCTTACACAGAACCAGCTGAGAGATGCGGAAGCCAAGCTGAATTCTAAAGAAGCTGAACTTGCAACTGCTCTGAGTAATAAAAGGGGTTTAGAAGAGCAGATCCACGACCTGAAGGCACAAATAGCTGGAGTACGAAGTTTTATATTTTCTGTTTTTTGTTGTCTAGTATCTTGTGCTTAATGTGAAATATGGGCATTGTGTTCATAAAATTACAGAAGGGACAAGCTAAATAGCTTTAAAACTTTGTCATAGCTGCAAAGGCACCACTTTAGGTTCTCCATTTGCCAAATTTGTTCCTCAGGTAGCCAGACAATTTATGCAAATTTTAGGAAATGTTTGGAAAATACCCCATGCTCTCCAAACCATTTACTTAAATGTGAAGGGTGTATAGAATGAAAAGCATACCTAAACTCAGAATTTTTACTGTACATAAAAGAATAGACAACCCTTTTATTTAAAGTATATTTTGTTGTTTTTTTAAGTGCAACATCCTTTTTTTTGGGTGCAGCACTACCTCGGCAATCAAGAATTAATGGGAGTGCAATGCCTCCCGGGATACCTACGTCACGCATCCCGGGAGGCTCTTGGCTGCCACTTCTGTGGATGCCCGAACATCTCGGGTATGCGCAGAAGGAGCCCTTCCATCAATAAAAAAAAAATTGACGATCTCACGCAAGCACATGAGTCTGGCAATTTTTTTCCCAATCTATGCCACCGGTTCTTGCGCCTGCGCAGATCGGGCAACGCAGGAAGAAGAACCCTGAAGAAGATGCTCGAGCCCGAAGACGGAGCCCAAAGACGGATACCAAGACGACGCGGGGCCTGATGGAAGAAACCTCCCAACGGACAGACTGCTATGGTAATGTGATTTGTTTTTGTTTTTTGTGTGTTTACTTCTGCTTAAAAAATATAAGATACATGATAATAGTCATTGGTGCATTGGATCTTTAAAATTACTACTAAATATAAATCGTAGTACTTTTTATTAGCTTCCCCCTTTGACACACCATGTCATCTACTGCGGTATAAAAATGTATTTTTGAGGTGCAATACAACATTAGATCTGGTTGCTACTAGAATAACCTTCTTCCAGAAGTCTTTTGTGTGTATGTTGATATGTTTGCCTATAATGTATGTTGATATGTTTGCCTATAATGTATAACATATTCTTTACTTTCACATCTGTTTATATTTAACAGCTTGAGTCTTCATTGAGGGACACAACAAAACAGCTGCATGATGAAATGCTATGGAGAGTGGACCTGGAAAATAAAATGCAAACCCTCAAGGAGCAGTTGGATTTTGAAAAAAATATGCATGGTCAGGTACATTACAATATGGCAGGAAATGGTTGAAAACTTATAATCCTAAATTTGTAGCATTTTATATTTTTCATATGGTAAAAATTTTTATGTCATTCATAGGGGGAAGTGACTGACACCTAAAAAAAATTAGAATGTTCATACTCTATAATCTCTAGGTGTGATTTAACAAAAGGTCTACACTTGATCACAAGTTTGCAGAGATCAATTCCAGTTTAAGATCATCGATCACTTTTAATGAAACTTCTGTGAACATATAACACGTTTCTCCAAAGCACTCCATAAAGAAACATTTCTTTTACACTGAGTTTTTATGCTGTTAGACGAACATCCATATTGATTTGATCTACATGATAATGTGCAGATCTCTTTTCACCTGGTCCTGGTAATAGAAACATTGTAATAACAGATAAAACATACCTTCTATGTAGAGACCATTGTATAGAAAGATAATCAATAGGGTACCATGGAGTTACAAAGCACTGTACCTGTTTTTTTTGTATCTTACAGGAGCTGCACGAGATGAAGAAAAGACATGATACCAGGATTGTGGAAATAGATTCTGGTCGAAGGATAGAATTTGAAAGCAAGTTGGCTGAGGCCCTGCAAGAGCTTAGACGAGACCATGAACAGCAGATCCAGGACTACAAGGAGCAGCTGGAGAAAACATTCTGTGCCAAGGTGGTTTTACAGCTTATTATATGGGCAAGGCTATGCTAAAAGCTGTTGGGCTGATAAAATATGCATGCTGCAGTTGTTTTCTTTGTATGAACACCTTTTCTACCTTTTCTGTTTTTTTTTGTTTTTTTGTTTTTTTTTTACGAAGGACACGACACATGAACATAAGGAAAAACAAGTACAGCATATAAACAGAAATGTTTTCAATTATAAATTAGTGGGGAAATTAACTATGTGTATCAAAAACTGTTAACGAGACAGGAGGGTCATTAGCCAGTAAACTATATAAGTACCGTGGGGTTTGGTCAGACGATGAGGCAACTAATTTCTGAAGGGCAACAGGTAAAGTAACAATGTACGATTCCCTGACTGTAAAGAAACCCTCCACTTTTGACTACTTTGGAACGTGGATTGTCGTTGGAAATGAACGACCGTCACAGCGGATCTGATTGGCCGACGATATCTATCGTGTGTACGGTTGTTCAGTGATCGTGCATGTTTCTGCAATATACTTTCTCCTTTACATGTCACTCCCTGCATCGTTCAAATGATTGTATCTAGCGTGTATACACTATTGGTGGATTATATTTCAACTATCGTATCGTTACAGCATGTACAGAACTGTGCACAATACGATTGTTCAATTAAATTCGCGCATGATTGTTGATCGGTTGTATACGTTCATTTTCTAATGATAATTGTTGGAAGTGTGTACCTAGCTTAAGTGTAGCCTTGCCTCTCCAAAGATGGCACAAGTAGGAGATAATGGTAGGACATTTAATAGATGGCACTGGGCATTCATCACAACGTCCCTCCAAAATTGATTTTGGAACAGTTCCAAAACGTGATACAAGTCAGCTTCTTTTCCTTCACACGTTAAACATCTTGGGGAGGAGTCAAGGCCCATATAGTAAGAACAAAGAGGAGAAATGTAGACTCCATGAGAAAACGTTAGCGTCATCTCCCTATATTGAGATGCGGAGATCGCTATCCTAAAATTCCTTAAGCTATCACTGGGTTTTCTCTCAGGAAAATGCATACCCCATCTATTTAAGCTTATATGTCTAGTCTCATAATCCAGGTTGATTTTGTATATTTGGTATACATCTGTTATAACAACCTTTTTCAAAAAAAAAATAAGTGTGGGAAAACCTTTAATTGGAGGGATTATGTTCTGTGGATTCTATGTTGCATGCTGGACTGCATTTATTGGTACGCCAGCTGTTTCTTGTATAACATGTTTACAACATTATATCAGTAGTCTTAACTAAATTATTCACAAGAAACTAAGGGAAGAGGTCATTTTAGCGAAGGGGCAATTAGGTGTGTGTGTGTGTGTCTAGGCTCTGGGAGTATTGTAAAGCTAAACTAAAGTTCTACTTAATAGAAAAACAACATAGAGAAGGTTTTTTTGTGGCAAAAGATCCATGTTATTAATGATTCGTTCTTATAAATACATAACAATAATCTTTGTAAAATTTCAATTGTCTGGAACAACATGGCCAGGTCATTTTTAAACCGGCCCAGCTTGGGCACTAGACAATAAACTTCTGTCAGGAATATATAACATACCATTGATTTTGTTTAAAAGAAAACGTGACACTACGTTTTGCGAGGTTGAACACAATTATCCAACAGTATCTAGGTTCATATCAAATACATAATGTCAGTGTAACGATCACAAAAAAACAATATATATAGATGTTAAATAAATACAGTAACAATAATACCCATTAGAATAGAGCAACAAAATGGTGTTATAGCTACCAAAATAGGAGTGGTGAATAAATGAGAAGTGATATAAATATTATACATTTGTAGTTGGTTTATTATTGATAGGTAATTTAGGTTGGAAAGGGTATTAAAGACCCAATAATGTGTTATATGTCAGTCCCTATGTGAGTATATGTAAGTAGATGAAACATAGCATTATAGTTGGGTATGTTGTTGGGGTAATCATAGTAAATAGAAAGTAGTAATAGTAGGTGTAAAAAAAAAAATGAAAAACATATTCCTTGAAGGTATGCCACGTATATTAATATGACAGATATGGGGACAAAGGTCCCAAACTCGTTGAAAATGACCCAAAAGCCTCTGTTGTGGAGGGGAATTGTATGGAGTAACCACCCAAAAAAGTAGAGGACCTATGATGGGGAAAGTATATAAAATAAATATATGATAGTGTGAATATATTATCCCATATATATATATATATATATATATTTATTTAAAACAATTATGTATTAAGTGCCATAAAGGGTGAGTAGTGTATTTCGTCTTAACTGCATGTAATGATGCCAAATGAAGTGGTTCTGTGTGTGCGCGGGCCCTATTAAGGCTTCACTTACAAGATGGGGTACACAGGAATAGATAATTAAATGGTAACTTTGGTCGGCGTTGGTGGTCAAAGAAGTAGCCAAAAAGTTTCACGGGATGAAAAATAATTATATAGATAATAAAGCTTGAGTAGGTAATTTAAACCTAAGAAGCATAAATTGAGACATAAAATACATGATAGATGCCTAAGTTCCACTTAGAAATTTTGCGATCAGGTCTTTATTGCAGAAATGCTCAGGTGATGTCTCTTCTGCAGTAAAACATACCTGCCCGATGGCTGTCCTTGTTGATCAAGGAGGAGAAGAAGATGGCGGTGCCCAAGATGGAGCAGGGACAGGCATATGTATAGGAAGATTGTAATAAGGACTGGTTTCATGTTGAGTTCTGTTTTTATATCAGTCTACTAAATGTGAGGGATGATAATGAAGTATTATAAAACCTATAGGTAAGTTTCTGAGGAAGAAAAGGTATATGAAGTAGCAGAGAATTGTGAGCACAGGAAATCTTTAAAACCACATCTGAATGGCAGAATCCTTGACATCTATTATTTAGTGGTATCATGATAACATAATAAGTGGTTGTTTAAAGCAATTTAATATTTTTTCTCCTTTTTCCAGGGTTGGATACAGTAGAGTAAGCTGTTACTCTACTTTATAGAGTTGTGTAGAGTTGTACGGAATAACTAGTTGCTCATATTTGTTATATTTAGTAGTAATCCCTACTGCTAGTCCACCCGGACTTCTTCTTGTTATGTTTTGTAGTTTGTCTAAGTCACTTGGAGCAGCTCCAATTGAATGCGCCCAAATACTAAAAGATATACCATGACCTGGATAAATGAGAACCTTCACAGACATTCATTGATGTTGATGAACTATTTGTATCCTAAAAATTTTTTTTTGGTGTATTGCCGAAGTGTTGAGTGTAATAATTATAAAATTACCTAATTATATTTGCAGATGTATTATAGAAACCTTATTATGGTAAGTAGAAAGGGCACAGAGCAGTCAAAAGAAGATCGAAAGTTACAAAGCAGAGTAATAGAAAGTAAGGTACCAGAACAGGTTGAAACGAGGAAAGAGCAAGATCAGGTACAGATCTGTTGGCAGAACAATTGTTTAATTTTATTAAAAATGTCCCTGTAGTGGAAAAGTATCCCAAACCAAGGTTCTAGAATATGCAATATGCTTCCACTAGAAAATCAACAATTGTACTTCCAGATTGGCTCATAAGTGTAATATTTGACCTGACCAATCAATTGACATTGGAGGGAAGGCCATCTAGTCTGTATTTTCATTTTGACCTCCTTTAATTTTATGGGGCTCCCAGAGAGCTCTAGAAGAGATCTGCATTTATGTGACGATATTAGGCAGTGCCCTTTTCTGCTTGATAGATTACAGTATAGTTACTATAAACAACCAGGCACTGTCTGGGTATTTAGACTTATTTAAAATTTAAAGGAAGTTAGTCACTCATTCTATTAAATGAAGCTAACAAAACACTGGGTTGATAAATCACTACAGAAAAATCTAAATACTTTAGTTGAAATTGCTGTGGTTTTTCTGGCTCCATTTGTTTTTTTTTGTTGTTTTTTTGGCTTTTACATTTTAGACTCATTAAGTTAACATTAGGCAACTGCTTCTGTTCAATTCCAGGGTGACTGAAAATGGATGGTGTTTTTTTTTTAATTTTATTGTACTGTAGTACTGAAAACTGCTATTGCTAACCTAAAATTACTAGTTGTTTGCCTGTCTCTGTACAAGTCCCTGACTTAATAGTTAATAGTATATATCAAATAAAGGTCAATAAATTCCAACAACTAGCATTTTCAAAAGTGAAGTTTAGCAAATGACATCCTTCATATTTCATTAAAAAGAGGTTTCCTTTAATGTTTTATTTTGTCTGGACATCTGGATACATCTTTGTAGAAATTGTAAAGCTGAATACACAGATAACATACATATTTACAGTTCACATTTCCATATTACAATATTCAGTCCTGAGAAATAAACTATTTAAATGGTAATTTTCAAGACCTTAGAAATAAATTGTTGGGCATTTAAGGCTACCCTGTGCATGGGTCCGTTGTCACATATAAGCAATGCAATACCATATAAGCCCCATGTGACATCATTGCTGCTGTATACTACATCCCAATGTCAGGTGAAATAATAAAGATGTGACTAAAACTAAAAACAACCACTGTACCCTACCCTTCTTTTATATACTGAACCAACATATACCTTGCTTGATTTGTGGAGTATATCCTAATAGACTTAATCCAGGGGTTTATCCCCAATCTGATTTATGTTTGTTATATACTGACTCAATAGCGGGAATCAAACTGAACTATATTAGTTTGCACACTTGCTTTCCTTAGGGGTATAGGGCAAGCCTGGCCCCTTTACTTTTCTTTTTGGCAATGGAACTCTTAGCCATTTTGGTCTGCAGTCTTGCAGGTTTTTGTTTAACCTCTTTATAGGAATACATACTGGTATATGGTGTTTATTTAGAAAATCCTAACCAATATGTCAACCACCTTCTGCTAATCTTTTAAAACTGGTATGATCTCTTGCTTCCATGTAAATTGGAAAAAATATACACTATATCTCAACACAGTTCCATTTGAAAGAGTATAACTGTACTTTAAAAGTATAGTAATTTGTTTTACTGCCCACTATTTAATAATTTTGTCTCGTCCTTCTGAAATCTGTATTGTTATACCAGGATCTATAGCTGTGTGAAGTATGTAGCAGGTCAGAGCAGCCTCAGACCTTTATAATTTGTGTAAAATTGTGTAGGCTTTTTTTCACCTACAAGTACATTCTGATTTGCAGTGATAATTGTTGCTTGTGTTTTTCTGTTTTTTTCAAAGTTGGAGAACGCACAGCTTGCTGCTGCCAAGAACAGTGATTATGCCAGTGCAACCAGGGAAGAGATCATGTCTACAAAAATCAGAATAGATACGTTGGCCTCACAACTAAACCAGTATCAGAAACAGGTACTGCCTTATCTCCTCAATGAAGTATAGTATAACGGTTGTGGTGAGTTAGTATGGATTAAAATGAAGACATTGATTATATTATGGGTGAATAATACACATACCACACCTCCTACTACATTTACTGAGATTGGAATATGTAAATTATTTTATGTGTCAGGAAAAAAGCACCGATGTTCAAAGAGAATTAGTGTGAGTAAATCTATGACAAGTAGTATGTTGACCACTTGCATGTTGTGCACCCATTACATGGGTCCCTTTATAATGTGCACCTGTTTTGTTTTGGGTAGATCCTATGGATTACAGAAACTGATTTATGGAGATCTGCTAATTTGGAAATTCAATTCCAGCCCTTATCTTCATGGTGCAACTATTAAATATACTGTAATTTTAAAATGTTCCTTGCTTTGTTCCAAATTTTAACAAGATTTTTTTTGTTTTTAACTTTGTTTGAAAACATATTTCAGTCTATGCTTGTGACATATATTTCAGGGCTCTTCAAGGACTTTATACACATAAGGTACAGTTTAAATGCAGAGATTTGTACATGCAACACACATTGCCATGTTTTTTATGTGTTTATTTATAGTGTCAATTTTTCATTGTGTCTGTTTGACATGGATGGAAAACTGTAATTCAATGCAGGGAAAACTGCAGCATGTATGATATTGCAAAACGTACCGGAGCACACTGTGGTGTAAGACAGTTTGCCTGAAGATCAGAACAAAGCAGTGGAATTCTATCATGTATGAGAACTCCAGGTCAGGAGAACAAGATTAGTTTTCTATTCTTGTTATGCTTACCGGTTCATCGCTACACATACTGGGAGACTGACTTTCTAAAGATGAAAGTCATAAATTTATATTACTATGCTAATTTTAACTTCTTGTCAGAACTCTGCACTAGAAAACAAAGTAAGAGAACTTCAGGAACTGCTGGACCGTGCACACGATCTGCATCGGAGACAGATGACGGAGAAGGACAGAGAGGTGTCCGAGATGAGGCACAAATTGCAAGAGCAGTTGGAGGAATATGAGCAATTGCTGGATGTGAAGCTTGCATTAGATATGGAAATAAATGCCTACAGGAAAATGCTGGAGGGAGAAGAACAAAGGTGAGAAGATATATGGTAAATATGTTTAGGATATTGTAAGCTGGGAACTGGTTTAGGAATCCATGAAGAAATGTGAATTTATACTTCACATAATTAGTATTTTTCCCTATGTGTACTTAAACACCACCTATACCACTTCTAGCAGCAAATGACTTTGAATATTGTGTAAAGGCTATTAAGTGTTTGCCTAAGGAGTTTAGGACAATGATTTCTTTCTATTGGTTCTATGCAATGAATGAAAAAAACAGATAATTAGGATTTTCCAATGCATATTTGTTATATTATCTGACCTTTTCCTGAACTGTTTTATTGCCTGGCCGGCATGCTTGAACCTCTTCAATATCTTGAGCCACTGGCTCAAGTAAATATGCAGTTTAAAGACTTGTTAGAGGCAAATGAAGATAGATAGACTATTATGGGTGAATCGGGGTGATCTGGAATGGGTTTCCTCACCCTAAACTCATTTGCTATTAGTTGGAACATGTTTTACATCCAGGACCAGATCCATTACAGGTTTGTTAAATCACCCATGTTCTCCCAAGATAGTCTTATGTTCTCCAGTTTAGGAGAGCTTAAATAAATTAGGCCTAGTGAGTCGGGAAACATCCAGGACTCCTGCTGTGCATGTATAAGCAGCTGTTTAATATCCGTTCCTTCATTTCACTTTAGATACACACTGGTGTCTATCTTTTGTTAGCTAAATAATACATTACTGCATGCTGCACAAGTAATGGGGCAGGTTCATTAATAAACTATGCTGTTTATTATTGGTGCTACAATTTAGGCTGAAATTATCCCCGAGTCCTGCACAGAGGGGCACAGTCTCTCGAACCAGCTCAAGCCATCAAGTACGAGGGAAGAAGAGGAAGTTGGATGAGAGTGAGAGAACACCAAGCAGACCTACATACAGAATTATTCAGGAAGCCAATGCTTCAGGACCAGTATCTGTAGAGGATATAGATCCTGAGGGGAAGTACATGAGACTCGAGAACAATTCAAGTGACGTATGTTACATATTTCATTTTATTGTCCAAGTAATTTGATTCTAGTTCACAAATGTGTCATAAACAGAAGCCATTCTGTAAAATCTATTGAGCAGCAGAATGTTTGACTGATATTGGAATTGGAGTTGTTGGACCTTATCTGCTCTCAAGTTGGTATCCGTGTCACACAGAAGACCATCTTTTATTTTGGCTATGTGACTAGAATTTCTATTTCTTGTTAGATCCAACTCAAAAAGAACTGTCATTTATTTGGATTTGCTTTGTGAATATAGCCCCTAACAGTGTTTCTCAACCTTTTTAACTTGGGGGAACCCTTTGAAACAACTTTTAGGTCTTCGGGGAACCCCCTGCTATAGTTATTATATTCACAGCTCATAGTATATTAGTGAGGTTATCAGTAGGAAGAATGCCTTTTACTTTGCTGGGCATTGGGAATAATGTCACCCTTACAGGTAGCCAAAAAGATCATATTTGTCATTTAGACTGACCTGAGAGGTACAAATTGCCCCCAGCAAGGGATTATTTGTTCTGCTATATAAGGTTTTATTAGGTATATATTTGTACATGTTGTAATCATTTTATTAACTACGGAATTATTTTTTTACAGGATCAGCAGCTAGGTGGCTGGACAGTCAGAAGACAGCATAGAAGTTTGCCTGAGATTAGCTATAAATTTCCCGGGCGATTCATCCTTAAAGCTGGCCAGCATGTTACTGTAAGTGCTAAACATCCATGGGATCATGTGTTTGCAAGAAAGATATTTTTTAACAGAAAATCAGAATGCAACAACGCCAAATATTTTACATTTAGTGTTCCTTTGGAACAGGGGGCCCCAACCGGTTTGGAGGCCGGTCCAGGTCTGACAGCTGAGCCGCGAGAGCACTGAGACCAGTGGTGGAGCCACAGACCATGTACCCTATATGGATCGCAGGCTCGGTGGTGGGCGGGTTGTGTATCTGGATGGGGCAGGTTTTGGCATCATGACGTCACTATGGGGGATTTTTTCCCCTTCCCTTTGAGTGACACACGGCACCCCGCGCATGCCCAGCTGTAGATTTAGTGGTCCGCAAGCTCTAAAAGGTTGGGGACCACTGCTTTAGAAACAAGTCAGCGGTAGTAGCATCTGTATCCGTCATAACCTGTATTGGGTCTCCATGGGCATTAACTCTGTG
Source organism: Pyxicephalus adspersus (assembly GCF_032062135.1). NCBI lineage: Eukaryota > Metazoa > Chordata > Amphibia > Anura > Pyxicephalidae > Pyxicephalus > Pyxicephalus adspersus. The sequence continues at coordinate 133,005,584 of NC_092859.1, read as the reverse complement.
CTGGAAATATAAATTTAGTCTCTGAGAGCTGCTGATTTATATGCAAACAAGCAATATCTTCATTTTATGGTGGCATTGCAGTAGGAGGACATAATAGTGTAAGACAAATAGTGTAATTCTGATGGTGTTGCATGTACACACACTCTGTCTTCTTTACTTTTAGCAGTTTCCCATTGCTGTCACTTTTGCAAAGATTTATGCCGGATAAACCATTACAGAAGTATTAATATCTCTGTACCACTTCTACTCAGACCTGATACTACTTCCAACTAAAAGGAGACAATTTCAGCTACAGCGAACCCCACTCTAAAACTAGAGGATCAGCCTGTAGCCTGTTCCAATTTTCTGGCATTGGTTCTTACTGAACTCCTAAAACTTTTTTTTTTTTCTGCATCCACTCTTTTAGTCATTTCTTTAGGAAGACTGGAAAAGCCCTAATGGGTTGTGTGTGGTGACCTGTTTGACATCCCCCTGGATTTTGTTTTTTTATATGGAAAAGTGGTTAATGTCTCTTTGGACGGACTCCGATTACTATCGTCAAGAATGCTACTTCAAGCATTTGATCCATGTTTGAAAAGATTAAGGGAAATGATCTTATCTCTGTTATTATTGTTGGGTCTCTCATGTGGTCATCCCATCCAATCCCATTTCTCTGTGTGGGATTTTAATCCATTAGTTAGAGATATTCCACTTTGATGCACAAAGTTGTACTTTTTATGGCAAGTTATTGAGCTGCTTTTTTTTTTATCCTGCTAGGAACACATTTTAGCCTTAAATAAGGGCAAAGTGGTCTTGAAACTCAGAACTGATCACTTTTTGTAATTTTTTTTTTTTTTTGTCAACATGTCTTGTTCATGGTTATCAGAAGAAAATTGCCTTGTTTGGTTTGGATGCAGTTTGCCTGCACAAGACCTATTTTTCAGCTACTGCTTCTTTTAGGAATATGGTTTCCCTTTTTGTCTGAATCAGCTTAGGAAAGGTGCCCTGGTTTCTTGTTGCAGCATCTTTAGATGGTTGAGACAGACCATCATTCAGGCTTATGAGATCAGGTTCTCCCACTCCACTGGGGAAAAGAAAATCTCTTGGATTTTCATCATTGGGCCTTTTTTGTTTCTCAAATATGCCAGGCTGACGCCCCCTCCTCTGTTTATACATTCTCCAAAGTTCCCTCAGATGAACATTGATGCCAGCTTACATTGGGTCTGTTACTGGTTGTTTGCCCACCGCTTAGTTGGATTGCCCTCTGCATTTTGTGTTTATCATCATGCTCTTGGTATTGCTTTTCTGTTAGAACTGAGGCAAGCTGGTAGTAGGAGGATATTTTGCCCTGGCCAAACTTCCTTTAGGCAGAGGTATAACTTGAAGGTTTAAGACTGTGTCCCTCAATTCAATAAAAAAGTTGGCATTGGCTTATTTTCTCTTTATATCTTTCAGGACTTTTATTCATTTTAGCAAAGTAATTGTGTTTTTACAATAAAAAAAATACTGGACTGTTTGAGATAGTGTTTACCTCTGTACACAAATCAGTGGAGTCTTTAATTGCAGGCTATGTATACTCTGTAGCTTATGTTACAGCAAGCAGACTTTAAAAACATTTCATTTTCTATCTTTTAATTGTCAATTATTTAATTTACAATCACACTCTGTAATGGTTACCAATTGTGGTCTGTTTTGTCTAACACTGTTAAAAGAATATAATTTTTTTCAATTTTACTGTTCAATGTATTCTGTACAGAATGTGTTTTTGTTAAATGCAAACATTCTATGTTCTACACTTATGTATCCTGTTAATATAACAGATATGGGCTGCTGGAGCTGGAGCCGTACACAGTCCTCCCACTGACCTGGTGTGGAAATCCCAGAAGTCTTGGGGATCAGAGGGCGATGTCAAAGTAACTCTACTAGATTCTACTGGAGAGGTGAGATGTATTTTCTACATTTAATATTGGATATGGCATCTCTTTGGCATTTATTATTGCATATGGTTCTGCTTACGTTTTGCCAACAATGCAGTTTTATGTAGAAAGTTCAGATTTTTTTGTTCAGAAATACCCAGAAGGACATTAGCTGCTGTGCTTTCATTGGATTCACATTGTTTCACATTCAATTGTTGCTGTTGGAGGTTTTCCAATGCAGTGCAACACATCGGTGGTCATAGATAATGCAATGATGGAGGGAGGCTAGATAAAAGATTTTTCCCCTTTTATATATTTTACTTTTATAAAGGTCTGCATTTGCTTGAAAGCAGAACTTCCAGTAAAAAAAAAAAACCACTTTTTATTGGTGTAAAAGCGGCAACCCCCCTGCAAACAGAGTCCAGTAGCACCCACGCCGTCCCTTCTTTTTTTTGGCATGAACTGGACGGAGGAAGCTGTCATTATCATTCAGGTTCTTAGGTCACCTGATCTTGAAAGAGTGGACAACACACCTTCCTGAAAATGTTTACATCACAGAAAAAGCTCTTTCTTTGCATCTCTGAGATCGGACATGCGCAGAATGAGCAGCTCACAGCCTCCTGGCATATGTTATGTATGAATACCTGGAGGCTGTGGGTTTCTGGCGGTGAAGAAAAAAACAAACACAGTTTTTCATTATATAAAGAGGTTAGCCAGCCTTTTTATTTAAAAGTTAAATGTTGTTATTGATCCGCTTTAAGTACTCCTGACGGTTAAGGTGCTGTAGCAGCTGAGGTTCATTTAACAAAATTTAAATTTCAGTTGCAATAAGTGCTCTGTTCATTAGTCTGTAATCTATATTTGTATTGCATATTGCTATTGAGATTATATCACATGGTATTCACAAAGGAGTAAAAAAATGGTAGTTTTTTTAACTTCTCCAAAGTGTATGTCTGTTCAAAAAAAAAGTAATATTCTAGAGCAGGGGTCAGCAACCTTTACTATCAAAAGAGCCATTTTGCCTCCTCTTCCACTAAAGAAAAATAGTCTGGAGCCGCAAAACATAACACAGTTTATAAACTTTTAAAAGTTTTAATATTTTTTTAATTTTACCTGTTACAACAAGTGTGCATGTGTAGGCCTACTTTGAAATAAATTAAACACTGAACTATGCCCCTAGAAGCCTCCAGCTTCTAACGTATCATCCTGTTACATTAGAAGCTGGAGGCTTCTAACGTAACAGGGTAGATTTTTTTTATGGGCAGAGTTCTTTATGTTCTGACGATGCCTTAGCGATGAAATTTTAAGGGGTGTTAGCCACAGGTGTCCCTCATTTGCAGCTTTAATTTTGTTCACCTGTACTCCCCAATCTTGAGTAGTTGGGATTCAGGTGCTAGAAGCCTCCAGCAATGTGTAACAGGGTAGATTATTTTGATGGGCAGAGTTCTTTATTTTCTGACGATGCCTTAGCGATTCAATTGTAGGTGGTGTTAGCCATAAGTGTCCCCCACTTGCACCTCTATTTTGGTCACCTGTACCGCCTCCCCCCCGTTCCAGAGAAATTGGGGTTCAGATGCTAGATGCTTCCAGCAATGTGTAACAGGGTAGATTTTTTTGATAGGCAGAGTTTTTATGAATTTTTAGGAGGTGTTAGCCACAGGTGTCCCGTACTTGCACCTCAAATTTTTTTCACCTGTACCCCCGTTTCCAGATAAATTGGGATTTAGGTGCTAGAAGCCTCCAACAATGTGTAACAGGGTAGGGGTTTTTTGATGGGTGGAGTTTTTAGGAGGTGTTAGCCACAGGTGTCCCCCACTTGCACCTCTAATTTTGTTCACCTGTACCCCCTTCCTGTTCCAGAGAAATTGGGGTTCAGGTGCCTCCAGCAATGTGTAACGGTAGATTTTTTTGATGGGCAGAGTTCTTTATGTTCTGATGATAGCCTAACAATTAAATTTTATGGGGTGTTAGTCACAGGTGTCCCCCACTTGCACCTACATTTTTGCTTTTGTACATCTCCCCATTCCAGAGGAATTGGGGTTCAAAGGAGGAGGATGTCCTTGTACACACCCATTTGTACACGCCCCATGGTAGATTTATTTCACTGGTAGATTTTTTTCATTAGAACACCGGATAGGGAATACCCCTCCTCCGCAGTGTCTTGGGAGGAAGGGGATCCCCCATCAGATCTCCCAGCGGCAGCCGAAGGGAGCCACAACAAGGAGGCTGAAGAGCCGCAGGTTGCAGACCCCTGATCTAGATGCATTACTTGCATGTTTACTAAATTTTGTTCCTTAAAGACATCAAGTACAGGGAAATACCAAAAATCCATTAAGCTCCAACTTTCTAGTCCTCTGCTGCACTGAAATCCTAAGCAATGTCATCCTGCCCAGTCTTCCTCTGCTGGACTACAGAACATTTCCTTCTCACCTAATCTCCATTACCTATAGCACAGTTGTTTTATAGTCCAAGGGGAGAGCTGAGAAGGGCTGAAATTTGGTCATTGTACTGGGTGTTGGATCAGGGTATGTATTGCTGATATTCCTTGCTCCACCTCATCACTTTTGTTTTTAATTCTTCCAGGAGTGTGCTGAACGCACCCTTTTTAGGATACAGAGAGAGGAGGGAGAGACTGATGATGAATTTCTGGAAGAGGAGCTATCAGAATTGCGTGCCAGGGTAAGTGTGCAATCTGCTTTCATTTGATAATTATTTCTGGGTAAAGTGACTTGAGTATGATGTCTTACACACATTGCTGTTTTTTGTTTGGTGATTTAGCCCAAACGAAAGAAAAAGAAATGTTGCTTACTGTCATGAATGCAGAACCTGCAGGTGAGGCCTCCTGCATGGATCACTTTGTACATTCTGCCCCCTAGTGCATAATACTTGTATAAACAATACATATATTCCTAACAACCACCCATATACTGACAGTCATCTCATTTAACCTAATTATTTTTCATTGATTCTGTAAGCTTTAATTTTGCCGCATTGCACTCTTTTGTGTCTTAGCTATGTGCATGTGTGTTCTATTCACTTTTGCTGATCATTGGAATGTTTTTCATACTATCCCTCACTGTGTGTATGTGATTTTAGGACTCCTATAGGTTTTATTTCAATTTATGGGGTTGCGGCACAGGATTGTTCTCCGCTATTCCTCTAAAATAAAAGAGGAAATAAACAAGTGTCATTGATGACACAATTTTTCCACAAGCTTTACCCACTGTGCCAGATGTATTTCTCTAATAGACAGTTCTCATGGTATACTATTAGGAGAATATACTGTTACAGGGAGATGATGTAATGGACCAATTTACATCTGTAGGTCTTGTACACTAAACCATAGATACCAAAAATGGACCCTGCACTAAAAATATCATGCTGGAGAACAAACTGGAGTGGTGTTAATAACTCTCCCATTATAACGTATATCTGGGATCATACAAAGTTTCAGGTACTTGCATGCTAATAATCTTGAATGGAGTGCAATCTCTATATTGATGAATCAAATACTTTGGAACTGTTTTATCTGATTTGAGCACTTTGTATTAAATATTGTTTAATAAGATGCAATCTACAAATGTTCATTTTTGGCACTGAATAGTCAGTCAGTCATTAAAATGTTTTTCCTGTTCCCCAGCATGGTGTCCGGTTTGTTGTGTTGATGCCACATTTGCACTGAATATGCATGATAATTGATGCATTATTGCAGAAAGTGACAGGCGATGTCCCTTCTGTAATAATCTGCTTGACCGCTCCAGGAAAACTGTCAGAAAAGCAGTTACACATGCACAGCTCCACTTTGCTTGTCAGGACAGCCAGCAATCTCCGCTACCCCTGTACGTGCCAGGAATGAACAAACTTAAATTAAATCATCCTGGTCCACCCAATCAAGATGGCTAAATATTGTATTCAGGAAGAGAAGGAAGGAGATGGCAGCACCCTGTGATGGAATGGGGGCAGGTGAGTATAGCGGGTTTTGGTGTGTTATTTTGTTGGCAGATGTAAGGAGATAGGAGGGCTTACCTGAGACCGTGGCATCTACAGTCTTATCCATGGCATTTGTGCAGAGTTGCCTCATGTTCAGCCCTGGATACATTTCGTAGCCTTCACGCTTTGTCATTTGGGATTTTACATTAAATCAGAAGTAGACTTGGGGTATGTGTGTTTTTTTTTTTTGTGTTAGAGTCATAAAGTTAGGATGTGTAACAGCACTGGCTGGGCGGCCTGAAATCCTAACTAAGTCTGTGAGTGGGAAGAATATTAAGAATTAACTTTCTCTAGGTAATTACACATAATCATTACCTTCTGCACTGTTAATAGATATTGGAGTAGAATTTTATTTTTGTGTGCTGGACATATGATGCAAATGAAATTATTGGCAAAAAACACGTTGCCTGTATGAAATCGTCTAGACTTGAGGCTGGGTCTCTGTTATAAAAACACATTTCTACTTTTACTCTTTTGATCTTTCTTCTTTTCTGCTTTCCTTAGGCCCATCAGACAGGGGATCCAAGCTGTTCTGTTATGTAATCCAGCCACTGAAGTATAAAATCAAGAAAACTGCTCTTCAAGTCCAAGCAGAGAATTTAACTTCAGTTTTTTCTTTCTTGCGTTTGCATTTGGCAAGATGCCTTTTATAATGCTGCTCATAGATCTGTCATCACACCTAGAAGAACATAGGAGCGTAGTCTGGGGAAAATGTGTCTAATTTATTCCAGATAAAGGGACTTGGCACAGTTTTGCACAGGTAGTGAAGTTGCACTGATTTGGGAGATAGTTGTATTTTTGTTTTTTTTTAAATAAATTCCTTACATTTTGCTGCACATATTCGTAACCTATTGAGGGGAAAATAATTACCTTTATAGTACTGTATATTGGCTGACTTTTTATAATTTCTTTTTCTATTTATAGCTGTAAAATATAAATAAAACCGGAAATATTTCTCAAGTCAGAGAAAATTGAGCCTTGCTTTACACTGAAATGCTTAAAATTAAACACTTTTTGGTGTTCTTTACTGAAAGGTAAACTGGTGGATACAGGGTATTATACTATATGGCCGATCTGTAGTGTTGCCTTCCATGGCACAATTTAATTTTTTTTCGGTGGTAGAAGTCAGGAGATCAGAATGTGATCTATACTGATGTCTCTGATCCAGGATTGAAATAATCGAAGCTGGTCATCCTTTGAGTCTGGTTTAAAAGCTTAATCCAATAAAAACGAATACTTTGGCTTTTTATGTTTAATTCTAGATAGCTAATGGGCTGTCATCCCTGTGCTTTGTGAGATCTCACAACTAGAATTCCTGGTTTTGCTCCTTCCACATCCAGTATGATTTTTTTTTCTTGTTTTAGTCAGAGTAGTTTCAATAGCTGCAAGAATGGATGGAGATGAAAGAATCCTTAGGGAACTAGGATTGCCTGGTTCTAACTTTAACTGACTCTGACCCTCATATGTCCCTGTGGAGGGTGGACTCCTAGAAAACACTTTAAGGAACATAAGGATTAGAGTAGATTGAGAATTGTAAACTAACTAATTATAAATCCAGTTTTCCAAATACCCTAAAGTGGAACTAAACCCAGTTGATACTTGTCAACTGTCCCTGTTCTGTCGCTGGTGCCGCAGTCTTCTACTTTTTCTTTTCGTATCCTGATCTACGTCCATCTTGATCAAATGGTTATTCAGTCTCAGGTTGCTCAAGGGGAGCTGCTGAGCATTGGCCTGTTTAATAGACACACGTAATGCCAGGAATTGTAGTAGTAGCAGTGCTATTTCAATGAAGAGGGAGTTCAAGCACTGGGCCACTCATAAGATTTAGCCTTCCTCAGTTTTTTCAGAAAATTTCAAGGTTGGCCCGCGACTTTGTCAGTTTTTAATTTTGTCCCACTGTGTATTTGAATTTGACACCCCTGGTAAAAACCAACTTTTCTTTGAGGGGGGGAAAAAATCTGTTTATACCCAAGTAAATTTGACAAAGTACACAATGAATAGCTGCAGACCAGTCAAAGTACCTGTGCTGACCACTGTCTTCCGACACTGGACACTTGAGGATTTGAGCTTCCGTAGAGCAGTAGAAGAAGTTGGCTTGGAGAGAGGATTTTTAGATGGATTATGTAGATGGTTGGGCGTGTCCTGTACCTGGGGAAAGCATGGCAGAAAGATGCAATATGGGAAAATAACTGGGCAGTGAAGACTGTAATATAACGATCTGCAGCTAACATTATGGTGCCAGATACTGAAGGACATATTCAGAGGTTGAACCTAAAGAGTACACACAAAAAAAAAAAAGGGCCTGACGATGTATGAACGAGCACTTTACATACAGCGCTGTTATGCTCTATTGTGCTCTCTCCCCTTCACATTTATTATGATCATTTGTGGATCTGTTGGGACAGATCCATGAACTATGAGCGCTGTACACACACCAGATTCTTGTCCCATATCAGCCCTGATTTGATTATCGAATGAGAATTATCTGACGTGTACTTAGCCTAACTACTGAGATGTAATTACAGGGTTGGGTGGGGATTGCAGAGTTAATGCTATATGAACAGGGGAGGTCAGTCAATGCCTATTTCTTCCTATTAGCAGTGCTCAGTCATAGTAGATAGAAACAAGGAAAAGACAACTACTTGATGTAGGGGTGCAGGTAACAGCAAGGCTTCAAACCTCAGAAGTGCGCAGATCACTGTTGTGGGGTGTGTGCTGCTGGGACCAGTGGGTAACATATCGCCAACAGAGACTATAGAGGCTTCGCACACACTATACAGCGGGAGATACCCGTAGGTAATGTTGACTGCTCTCTGTTGCCAGGTGTGATCATGAGATTGAACACATGGACAAGCACATGACATTTTTTTGAATTTGCCACTTTCATGAAACCTAAATAAAAGTGTTTGCAGACTGGATGCCACAATTCAATAATAAATCTTTTAGAATGTAAGCTTTTTAGGGCAGGGTCCTCCCCTCCTTCTGTCTCACTGTCTGTACCTGTCTGTCATTTGCAACCCTTATTTAATGCACAGCGCTGCATAATATGTTGTTGCTATCTAAATACTATTTATTGTTATTATTATTAATATTATATAATATAAAAAACATGTGCTGAGACAAACTCAAGACACTGCCAATGGTCCTCCTTGTTTCCTGTCATGCACATCCATCAGCCTCAACCCGTCAGCCGTGTATTTGTGGCTCAGTGAATAAAACAGGAAACCTATCCCCATAATTCTGTCATGTTTGTTTCCTTGAAACTGTATTAAAATATGATGTATGTTACAAACAAATTCTATCCTTTGCAAATTGTGTCCTAGAAAACACAAAAGCAGAAATATTTCAAGGTAAAGCTTGGATGACATTGATGAAAATAGACACAGGGAATGGAAGCACAATGACAACTCTTTATGTAATGTATAAAATGCATTTATGGGGTGGCTTTTTACCTTTACTGCACTCCAGGTTTGTCATGCATTTACATTCCTTGAATGCTTGAATTCCCATAAATAAATTAAAGTTCTTAACCACCTAATTCCCAGCATTTCAAACGTATAAAAAAACCATTAAATCAATCATCTCACAAGAATATTCCATTTTAGAGAACTGTAAAACAAAACAATCTTACTTTTTGTTTTACACCTTGACAGGTTCCCCCACCCTGGTCTGGGAGTTCAGGATTTACCTTCAGCACTGGCATTGTATGGTACAAGTGTTAGCTGGGCACCCTGTACTATGTTATACTAATATGTCAGCTTTTCTTTCTATCATTCATGCCTTAACAATCTGCTAAGTGTTATTAAAAAAAAAAAAATGTTCTGGCTGAATTTCTTTCCTGAATTCCAGCCTTGTGTTTTAAAACTTGTTTCAGTTTGCCATCTACTCCATGTTTACATGCTGCAATGTTGGTTGTGTTTGTGCGTGTTTACATTGCAGGCCCAGACTTCAGCTTTAACCGATAAAAAAAGACAATTCCAGGCTGTCTCTGGTTACTGATCTGCATCAAATATGTAAATCATGAAGATTTTTTCTGTGTTAGGGACTTAAAGATTACCAAAGCCATTGGGCTGGCATGACATTAAATGAAGTAGTATTTATTAAAGGTTTATCAGTTTGGGGGTAAAGTTTGGGGTAGGCAGCTAATTTACCTATATAAACACAAACTAAAGTCAACCTCAAATATTAGGGAAAACCCCCACCCCAAAAAATGGACTTCTGAACTGGGAAGATTCACTTCTTCACGTAAAGGTCTAGTAGTGAAATCATTGATACCAGAACACCGGCTACATCCCATTTTACATTGATAATCAGTGAGCCCCCTTTCCCAGTATTGTCCTCTTACACTGGTGGTCAGTGGTCAATATTAAACTCTTACAATGTTGTATTTACAAGTGCCTGTGATAAACAGGAAAGGCGGATCATGGGGACCAGCAGCTGAATCAGGTAATCATTTCTCCGCTGCTCTGCATATGGGGTGAGGGGAGCACCGGACACCTCACCAGACATGGTGGGGAGGCTCCAGCAATGTCAGGGCCAAAGCTTACTACATATAGACAGTCTAAGATATTTGTAACTACCATACCCCATGTAAAAATCCCTACCACACATATATGCCATACTTTGCTTTGTGATAACTATCATTAAAAAGAAATATTTCAGCACTGTAGAAACACAATGTGAATGACTAACAGATAATCTACGGCATGTCTGACCAGAATGATTGCTTGCTTGACCTAGTCTGGGTTATCTGCCAAACCAACCAAACAATTATCTTCCTGACGCCTTAAAACACTTTTAAAACAAAGCTATGAGCCATTGATGGAAGGCTTCTATGTACAACAGAGAAAGAGGAAATGGAAGAGGCTGAAATTACTCTAACGTGTGCTTTCAGAAATGAGAGCTTTGTTTTGTGTCCAGGAACATGCCAAGGGCTACCTGAACAAGACAAATGACCGGCTCAGTTTTCTAAGAAAGCAAATAGCGGCAGTGTGAACAATACCGAGAGGGCCACTGGGCCCAGACTGGGCTTTAAAAGTTTAATGACTATGCATCCATAAGTAATAAAAACTTTGGGTATAAATATAATAGCACTGAAGTTTGCAAATTCTACAAAGACAATGTGGTGCAGCAGACATAGTAAGAGGCCCCAAGCACTCAATGGGAAAGCTCTGATTTAAGAATTATTTCCCACTCATTGCACAGACAGAAGCAACAACTTTTTTTTCTGTTATGAAATAGAATCTTCTAATTTGCCCTGAATAATCAAAGTGATGAGTTTTCTTCTTAGGTCACAATCCCCAAACACAAACACACTAATACTTACTTTACCAATGTTTGTGTAAGTTCTGTCAGGGCTTTTAAAGGGAGGTGGAATCCCCTGTATTCTGACCCAACTCATCAATAACCACCCAAAAATAGCTGGATGGTTACTGAAAAGTGCTTTGTGGTACGCCCGGATAAAAGGGGCTGGGGAGATCTTCTCCCCTCACACACACAATTCTGTCTGAACCTGACAATTGGTTGCTCAGGGCCCAAGGAATACCTGGGAAGAAGAGTGGATGGTCTCAGGACACTGTAGTGGGGTGATGGTTGATGGGGGAAGCCCAATATGTAATGTGGGGGATCAGGAGATTGGGAGTGTCAATCGGTGTTAGAGAAAATAAAGGTGGCCTTGGTTTGCTGGCGAAGCTTTTTGGCCATTTACATTTTTGCAGCTACTAGAGGAAGCTATACCCAGTCACAAGATTGTTATATTAGGTAATCTGTAAAAATAGCATTGTTTACAGGCAAGCATATAATTTGCTAAATATTTAAACTTTGGACGAAGCTAGATATTAACAACACAGGTCTCTCTCAGGCTGCTACCCCCCACCCACGTCTTATTATTATTACAGTACTGTGATGGCAGATTGCTAATAATGAGACCAGGTAAGGTGTAAGGTCAGGTTTCCAACATCAACATGTACACCCATGAAGTTATCATAGATCAGAGACTAAAGACATTCTGGGTACCCATGGGGGCTTATACTGTAAAAGGATCTGAAGTAAAGGTGCCCAGATTGCCCGAAATGTTATGACATGGATTACTGGATAAGAAGTATTCAACTCTTCTAGACCCTTACAGGAACAATATTACAGAATGTAACTTATTTAAATTATAATCATCTGTGATAGCACTGTGTGAACATTTGTAATGAAGAATAACTTCATTGTTAGGTCATTTGCAATCCCTATTTATTGCACAACGTTGGGTAATATGTTTGTGCTATATAAATACTGTAATATATACTTAATATAATAATAATAACACTCTTGGGTGTCTTGGGATAGCATAGTATCTCAGTGGTTAGATCTTGGGCTTATGACACTAAGGTCCAACATTAGAATGTTGGCCAAAACATTATCTGTATGGAGTGACTATTACTATTATTAATAAACATTATTTATATAGCGCCAACACATTACATAGCACTGTACAATAAATAGGGGTTGTAGATGACAGACAGATACAGACAGTAACACTGGAGGAGGAGAGGACCCTGCCCTGAAGAGCCTAGAAATCTAGGTTTTCTCCATTTTTTTCCCCACATCTAAAACATACTAATACGTCTATTGGCTTCCCTCTGATGGTGCCCTTTGACTATTGTAACGAAAAGGGAGTTCCTCTAAGAGACATTTAGCAACATGACTGAGGTATATGTCAGTGCTATAATAATTAATAACGATAATAATTCCTGAGACAATGACATGTACGGTATAATAACCAGTTTTTATAGTTGGCCTTTGCTTCATTGATATTCATCACATCATTTCTAACTGCCAGCAATAATTAACAGCATGCTAATTGCTCACCCTCATACAAGGTTTGCAACTCCTAATTACCATTTTAAAGAAATTCTCCACTAAGCAATATTCACATCTAAACTGACTACATACCATTACTATAGACACCTTAGATATGGCGGTAGCAGAAAGGATTTCCCCATAACTTTTTTGAACAGTTGCCTAAAAATCTACAAACATTTCACAATTGAAAGTTACACTACTACGGATGTTACAGTGGCAATGCTTAATGGCAACATTATATTAAAAGCAGGGTTCCGCAGATATACTAAAGCTGTCCAACTCTCACCCCTACGGACCAAAAACAGGCCAGGATATTCATTTGTACAGCACACTTCATTATATGTACGGCTGTCTGTTAGGGAATTTTCAGACTGGCAGTGAGATTGCGGTGTCCTTTCTGCTTTCTCACACAATGTAGCATCTACCTGCGGCACCCCATGGGGAATGAATGTCAAATCAGGAAAAGCTGGTTCTTTAAAATGGAACTAAGGTCCAGCAAAGAGGTGGTTTTTGTAGAAAGGGACAAGCGATGACCCTTTTACATTAATCGTCCTTAGTCACTGGCCAGCTGTCAGATTTTGCCTGGGCTGAGAATGTTGCAATCCCGCTTCTCTTGCAAGTGCCAGGAATGAATGAATTACATCTTCTTGGCAAAGCTAACTAAGATAATAGGAAGATGGCAGTGACCTGCGATGGAACGGTGATAGGCGCAGGTTTAATTCTGTTTTTATAACAGTGTGAGCAGCTGGCAACATTTGCTCCCTCCCCATGCAGGTCTGAATTTGCCCTTAGAGAATTACTATAAATGTGAGTGGATCCCGGCCCTGAAGAATGGGGGTAAACATTGTACAAGAACATTTATTATGGCTTGAGTTGTCTAAAGTTCTAAAGATTTAACAAAATGAACAGCATAAGAAAATATTTAGAATAATGATGTGTGTCCTGGCAAAACAATCCTACATTGTATATTATATCCACTTAATAACACAATGCAATACCTACAGCAACTACTAGAGGGCAGTGCTAGTCAACTTCACATACAGCCTGCTGAGAAAAAGCTTAAAAGGTTCTAAACTGTTCCTCCAGAGTTTAATGTATTAAAAGAGAAGATACAAATCTGCAGAAGATCTGCCCTGCACATACCAGGAAATAGAGCTTTAACACTAAGCAGATGTCTCAAGAGGGAAATGGACTAAAACAATCTTCCACTGACCTCAGCTGCAATCAGCAACCTGTAATCATAGGGTGAAATGCCTATGGGATAAATCAACCACCATAAAAGACAGAACAGGAACATATAGCAGGATAATCTTAGAACCCCACAGACCTCCTTCATTCATTCTACAGTATTACTGTAGGAAGGGAACTGCAGTCCATTTACACAAAAAGGAATATATTTTAATGGAATATATTACAACCCACAATGTACACAGATGACGTGTACAGAGGTCGTCCAACTTCAATATTATGTGAACGGAGCTTTTTATGAAAGCACAAACAGCTATTTAATCAGTCAGACCTTTTCACTGAATATTCTATTCCCCGTAACCCTAGCCGTCACCCTAATAGTGTTTGGGATTGTCAGTTTTGTGCTGTGGAGCAAAGCACTGTCTCTCTGCAGTCTACTTCTTACTTCTTAGTCTACTGTCCTACTTAAGTGATAATATGCCAAAGCATGATAGCACAATACATGAATGTAGCTAGCAAAGTAACAACATTTCAACACCAATGGGAATTGGACAGGACAATAATCCTGCTGGGGTATAAACATTGTTACTATGACAGTCCAACACATGTTTGTGCATGGTCCTATCACTGTATTTGCTGTGCAAGTGGTTACTTTAGGTCATTCCTGTTTCAGGTGAAAAGACAAATAATTATTTTTCTGATTCATGTTTGCTCAGCTCCAGCACAGAGTAGTCACAACAGACTGAATAAAGGCCAGCTTCATCCAATCCCTTTCTTTGATATCAGGCAGTCATTGACTATCCCCCCTGGACAGAACATCATCACTGGCCTGGTGTATTTTGAACATGCTGGGAAAAAGACGTTTAATACAAACACTTACTCACTTTTGTACATAAAGCATTGCAAGAAAATTAGTTATAAAATTACCAACAGAAGCACTGAAATCACAAGGCATTTTTTCTCTTTATCTATATAACTTCAGCCCCAGTCCACCAGATCTATAATCAGGAAAAAAAAAACACGCTCTAGTATATCCCCAGAAACCAACTAAAATCCCAACGGAGATTCAGTTTTGAGTGAATGCAAAGTATTCGGCCTTAGTAGTGAAGCAGTATGCTTATCACAGTGCTTCTCTCCTAACACAGTTTACAAGCCCACTTATTGGCCCCAAAGAAACAGGTCAAATACAGCACAAAGCAGAAATGACATCCATATATACATCCATATATATATATAGCCAGGGAAGTCAGAAAACAGGAGAGGATAAGGGATTGTTCTGCCCCATATGTGCTGATAAGGTACTTCCAGACCTGCTACAAGCAATAGAAGGAGGGAAGAGATCGTCTCACAATGCTACACTACCCGCAAAGCCTATGCACAATGCACCCTGACCTACAAGCAATCTTGGTTCACCGTATCCATTGAGTTTAAAACCTGTTGGCGATGATCGTCAGACTGGCTTTGTGGTGTTTTTGTCCCACAATTGATTTAGTCACTGCTCTTTTTTTTCTATTGGTGTTTGTATATTTGTCTTCACCCTCAATAAAATCCAATGATACGAATATAAAATACTTAAACTTAGGCCCCTGTTACAATGTACTGGGCATATAGGCTACCTTGCTCCTTAGAGATGGTCAACCCACATACCACACACATGTTCACATCATCCTTCCTTTGCCACAAAATATATGATAGTAAAAGGAACGCCCTCACCACTCATTTCTAGCAGGCTGCTACAGTTTTAATTAAACCCATGATGTTAGAAAAAAGAAAAGCCAAGTGTGACTACTGGCCAACCAACTAAAGTTTAGAAAAGTATAGACAATGAAATTCATAGCACATATTTTTTTTGTAAGGCACTGGCAGGGCTGCAGAGTGTGCATGTGTCACCTTGGTTTCTCACCTACATATGGTGAGGGGTCCAAGATTTGTGTTGCCTTTGGTTTTGTGTGGGATAAAATATCTATCCCTAAATCCATATCTAACCTGTTAGCTAGAGCACATTAGTTACTAATCTGTGCACAGGCTTTTTAAATGGAAGCAGACTAAGGCTGTGTACACATGTTCAATGATTGTCGTTGGAAAGGATCTTTCACAATCCTTTCCAACGACAAAAGACTGAACGATGCATGAACGAGTGCTGAACACAGTGCTGTTCTGCTCTATGGAAAGGAACAAGCGAGAGGCACCCCGCTGTACTCTTTCCCCTTCAATACCATTGCGATGGTTTGTTGATCTGCCAGGACAGATCCATGAACAACAAGACCTGTACACACGCCAGATTCTCGTCTGATATCAGCCCTGAGGCAATTATCGGACAAGAATCATCTGACGTGTATGTAGTTATGGCTTTCTCTGCTGTACAAGAAGCTTGCTGCTGAATAAAACGGTGACTGCTGACAGCCTGCAAATAATAATATTACTAGCTGATAATCCGGTGTTGCCCGGGTATTTATTTATTGCAATCTTATAATATACAGGAAAAGGAATCAAATAAAACGATAGTGATTTTTTTGTTTTCTGTGTTGTTTCATTCTTTTGCCTTTGATTGAACTCGGCCAATTGCCTTAAGTTTTCTGTAAGGCATTATTACAGGCAAAAAAGAGTCCAAAAAAAAAGTATGTAAAAATATAAGCAAAAGGCACACTATCACTGAGCAATACACAAACACATACATATAGGCAAATATACCTCTGACATATACCACAGCACTGTACAAAGATCAGCGGTACACTCACATGTGTGTGAGTCATAAGTCTAGCAAGTTTGGTTTAAATGTCTTGATGCGTTTCCGAGTGATGACATACACACATCCATATATAGCTCTGACATATAGTACAGGGCTGTACAAAGATGACTGGTGCACTCACATGAGTCATATGTATGGCAAGTTTGGTCGAAATGATGGTGGAACATACATACATCCAATTTTATATATATATAGATTACTATTATTATTATTATTAATAATAAACACGATTTATATAGCGTCAACATATTACGCAATGCTGTACATTAAATAGGAGTAATAAATGACAGGCAGTTACAGACAGTGACACAGGAGGACCCTGCCCCGAGGAGCTTACAAACTATGAGGTGGGGGAAGTCTCACAAAATAGGAGAGTGCTAGAAAAATGCTATAAAAATACATGTGTGTCTTATGAGAAGCCCATTAGGGTCATACATTTACTTGGGAACAGACATAAGTTTATTTAGTAGTTCCAATGAGCAGATGTTTTCTTTTGTTACAATGTTACAATATATGCCAAGGCCATTCCATGCAATTCTTTCCTGTATTGAGTTGTAAATGTTTACGTATTTGCTAAATAAAAATGTAGGGCAAACCTGCTTGAACTATGCCTGGGTATTCCTGTCTCACTCATGGTAATCACTGCCACTACCAGTTAGGCCTGTCCCTCTTACAACATATATATTTATTTTAGAACAAATTGTCCTGCATCACTAAAAATACCCTGATGTATACAGAAGTAAAACCAGTCCAGATAAATTTAAATGTCTTTGTGTTAAATATATTATTACCTTTTACATGAGGCAGATGGTAAGTTATGTGTAATACACAATTTCAGAACTATTTATGAACACACCATCCCTCGAGCATGGGAGGTCTTACATTCTGCTGAAAAAACTGCACAATACTCGGTCTAATTACCATGTCAGTAGGTGTCCTGACACGGTCACAGCCCTCTTTAAACCTTTAAGAAACCAGCTTGCCTGGGAAGTTATTATTTGTAAAGCACAATGACCCCGGAATACAATTTTTCTTTTATATTGTGTATTAGATGTAAGGTCACCTGTACCTGATAATTTGATAGATGAATTGCTGGAGATCCCATTATGTTGCAGCCTTTCATTTGACTCAATTGTTGACAATATTGATCTTGAATGGTGCTCTCTCTTAGGTCGGCTTGACGCAGAATTCATTCTGTGAATAGAAAATTATGAAGTATGTTTTATAATGGCACGCTATAGGATTGGTAGCTGTTTGGAAGTATTAAAAAGAGCCTTTGTAGGTCTCAGTAGGTCCTTAGATCAGATGTCTACATTACCGTTTTGTGTCTATATTCAAATGATATAAATAAATAGACTTGCTGGTATGGATAAAGAGTAAGAGCTGAAATAATTATTGGAACAGATTCTGCTCCAGCACCACACTTAGGCATTTAGTATTTCACTCTTCTATTACTACATTTAGTATTTCACTTCTATTAAGCCACATTAAAGTGGTAAACTGCCCACAAAGTTCCTTTATATCCCAGTGGTTGGAAATAACACCCAATATCATAAAACATTATTAATATTAAACAGTATTTATATAGAGTCAACATCTTATGCAGCACTGTACATTAAAAAGGGGTTGCAAATGAAAGACAGTGACACAGGTAGGAGGAGAGGACCCTGCCCAGAAGAGCTTACAATCTAAGAGGTGGGGAAGCAGCACACAATAGCAGGGGAGATATAGAATGTTGGGAAGCAGTGAGGGTTTAAGAGACAGAATAAACATACGTAAAGATGCATCTAATCCAGAAGAAGGGACGAGGAAACTCTTGAAAGAAAAATTACCAGCTTCCACATAAAAAAGTGGTCATATGTAGTAGATAGGGAAAGAATTATCTACAGAGTAGGAAGAAGAAATCAGGAAATAATATATCACAGCAATCCTAATCTCAAAAGAGGAACTTTAGCTTAATCACTCAAAACAAGCCAGCTGTTATAATATAATTCAATATATTTATTATTACCAGCAAGCCCTTCCCAATATTACTGATAGGATATGGTGTTAGTTATTAGTACAGTATACTGGGGGACCATGGACTTCTATCCCATAACAAGGTGTCACATTCATATCTTGTACAACAGCCTCATTCACAGTCTGATTGTCTTGATTTATTGATACCAATAAATAGGTTTTTGCATGTTCACTTCGGCAGTCTCAGACTAAACAAAACTATTGCCGAAGATGACATTATACTGTGCTGCAAACTCATAAGTGAAAGGATTTCTCCTTTTTTGTGTGTGTGTATTGTATCCTTTTCCATTTATATATACCGGTAATATGTTCCAGATTTTTTCCAATAGAATGTATATTCTAGGGAAGAGGTTATGTCATTTATTGTATATTAATGAACAGTGCAGTATTTATGAGTTAGGTAAAGAAGTACTCCAGATTCAGCCAACAATAAAATTTACATTTACATGACTGTGTGCTTGGACCAGGTCAAGTTTCAAAATCTTAGTAAACTCCCCTGGCAAAGTTGACAACCAGAATAATGAGAAAAATTATTGTACTGTTTGGGGATATACAAGAAGGAAGACTTGTGGTGTGTGGCATTTTGTCACTGGTGCTAGATCATATACTTGCACCATCCAGAACCTTTATGTCAGTTTGTTTTCAGTGATTGAGGGTTCATAGTGTTATCCTCTTTTATGAAACTCAGATCTGCCAGTAGGTACTTCCAAGAAAAGCTTCCCAAAGATTCTTCATGTGTGAATTTTATTCTCAATGACTTTGTGGTCTCTATAAACAGTAAATGTATTTTAATGCAGGGCTACCATTTTACTAAAATAGCAGTCAGTTATTTTAATGACCAGTTTATGATCTAAATAGCCAATTCTTGGATCAGTTGTGATCCTTACTTTAACAAATGACTTTGTGTGAACTTAGTGTACTTTGTACAACCTGAACTCTTTTTCCTGCTGTGTCCACGGTGATCAAGACCTTGCTGTCATTTTGACAGCTGGGACTTACTCTGCACTCCATATTCAGCTGTAGCCACTCCAGTGTAAACTGGAACTTGTAAGCAGTGTTTGGAAGATTCTGAAAAATAGTATTGTATAGTATTTATACTCATTCATTCATGTGCAAATCTATGGCTACGTACACATGTCAGATGATTATTATCCGATAATCGCCTCAAGGCTTGGATGAGTATCTGGTATGTGTACAGCAGTCGTCGTTCTCTCATCCGTCCTGGTAGATCTGCGGACAACGATCGATTGTAATGAAAGTGAAGGGGAGAGAGCGCAGTGAGGGGGTTGCCGCTCTGTCGTTCTCCCCCTCCCCCCTCTACATAGAGCAGAACAGTTCTGTATGTACACAGCTCGTTTATGCATTGTGCAGTCTTTTGTTTTTGGAAAGGATCGTTAAAAATCCTTTTCAACGAAAACAATTATTGCTTGTTTGTACGCAGCCTAAGGGATGGCCTTTCAGTTTTTGAAAAATATTTACTATTTTTCAAATCCACCCCTTTCACCAATAGTTATTATTTCTCTGCTGTTTTTTTTTTTTTTTCCTTTAACTTTTAGTTTCTATCAGCATTCATAATTAAACTTGTAAACTACAGAACCCATGTTATAGAGAAGAGAAAAGAAAGTGTCCTGTTGTCCATAAGGGAAGAGCAACACTTCTTTCGATGTCACTGCAGCACAGGTAGCCTTGTAACCCAAAAAACATAAGTGTTGTAAAAAAAAAACAAAAAAAAAAACACACACACAGGGAAATGTACAAGCACTGCAGGCACGCCAAGAGAAAATGTGTTTACCAGAGCTCATTTAAGCTGTTTATATCTCTAAATTTAACTTGCCACTGGTTATTTTCCCTAAGGCTTTTATGCCTGCTAATACGCAAATTAGCTGATATCCTGAAGTAGAAACCCGGAATAAACTGATGTGTGTGCAACCCGTGATAGACACAGAATGCTGAATGCTTTTTAATATAAACCATAATATAAAATACTTTAACATATTTTTAAATTCTTTATTAAACATTTTTGTCTTGGTTTCTAAAGCTAATATGGAGATGTGTTGGTCAGATGATACCATACTATTTAAAGAAAGTTGTTTTTTCCTCAATTAGACTGAAAGGAAGGCACAATATCCTGTAGTTCTGATGTTAAATTGCAAATCTTTATTTGAAAGTTATGATTCCTATGGGAGGATTTAGCTTATCTCCAATATTACTCTGGTAAGATATCACCCGCGCACGTGAGGTGTAAACTTATGGTAGTTGGTAGAATTCAGCACGCTGGCACAAACTTGCTTTGTTCTTTATTACTGCCATTTTCATAGTCCTCTCTTATAGTGAAAATCACGAGACGGCAATTATTGCTTCTATTTGATTCTTAATTGAGAAGAAAATGTCTCTTTAGGACCTGAACTGTTTAGAACAAAAATACCCAATAAATACTTTTAAAAAAATTAGTAAAAAATTCTGTCCTAGTTTCAGAAAATGGGAAAGTGGTTATTCAGTAAATTACTGATCTTCCAAACTCAAACAGACAAAATTTGATTTGTAGGATCAGTGGGAGGCGGTGAGAAGAGTCGTGATGTGTATATAATCAATGCTGAAATACCGCTAATGTGTAAAGCTCAAGATGGGAAGATCGCATTGACCATGTGCTTTTTTTCTGACTATATTGACTTTCAGGCAAAGTCGTTTAAAGTCAGGCAATGATTATGTGATGCACCATGCTTGTTCACCGGCAGTGCCTAAATGATGCCAAGTGCCAAAACATAATTAAAGTAAAGGAAGAACCTGTACCAAACATTCAGGGATGATTGTTGTGGCTCAGCAATACAGAAAACATTTAAAAATTCTCAGCATAATAACGCTGAATTGCAGCCCTGACAAAGCTGGCAACATTGACTTTTCTGGTAAATGTGTCTAACACATAAAAGACCCATGTAAACTACATTTTTGTTCCATTATAATATCATAAATGTATCTACTTATGTGTTAAATCACTTCAAGTAAATCATGGTTACAGAACAGTTGTGTAACCCAGAATATGAAAAATATGGACTGAATATGAAGGTTATTCTCAAGGACAAATCTTGAAAATCTCGGACTGTGTGTGAAAATTAGAGAAATATGACAAGTACAGTGTTAGCCACTTTCATTCCTCATGGCTACAAATAACTATTGTTATTCTGTTTCCATGAAACAATACTGAAGGCTATTACCACTGCACATATTTTTTTAAGTTGTCCTCATTGATTAGTGTTTGTTCACAACTTTTGCTGCTGCTCCTCAAATATAAAACAAGTATCATCAGTGGCCTTTTTGTATAAAGAAAAAAAAGATTTCTTCCCCAACAAATGTTTGTTTAAACTAGTGAATCCACATAATTTATCACTGTAGCTGCAGTCTACTACAGGAGCAGCACTGTTTTCAGCAGCTACTAATATCAATTAGTCTTATTTAGCACTATGTGTCCATGCCAAGTTCCCTAATGGGGTCACAATGAGACTTGGCACATTACTAGGTCACCCTAAGTCATTCTGTTTCACAGTAATCTGTTTGTACTCTCGTCTGCCTACCTCTAACTGGTTGCTCATAGCAGGGGTGAACTACACAGACAGCTGTTGCTATTCTCCAGTGGATAAGGTAATACTTAGTTTTTTAAAGTTTGGATGCTCCAACCAAGTTTAGCAGCATAGGTATGCATCTTGAACAATGCAACTTGACAATGACACTTTGAAAAATGTTTCTATTTGACACGGGTCTGAGAACTAGGAACACATGCAGAAGCACAATCCTAGTTCTCTGCTGAAAGGTTACTTACTGTTCTCACAGCAAGGGGGCATTTCACATTTGGATTTATAAAGCATTCAGGTAAGAATTAATGCTGCCCATTACTGAGTAATAAAAACAGTAGGGAGGCTTTGATTAAAAAAACTGTAGAGAGTGATAAGAGTAGGTGTCATGTCCACCTACTTCAGTCATGTCCACAAGGGTCCAGAAATATCCATCTTTATGATTTACCCCAAAACATCTATGGCATTCTGTGGAGTAGGAGTGTCAGTTTACAAAACTTTTAGAATTCCTCAGCATGTTTATGACTATTAAAGTCCCAAGGACCCAATTAACAGTAAGAACTGTTTACATAAAGGAATCATATGTTTCTGAAGTTACATGCAAATGGTGCTTAGAAGAGTTCTTATTACTGGCTTGAAGTATAATGGACAAAGCATTTGGTATGACACCTTGTAGTGTAACAAATACATAGAAAAACTGACATCCCACCTGTTGTGTAACCTGCTGTGAAGGTCCTCCAGGATCTGAGTTGACTGTCTGTGGTAGTCTAATGCAGCTTCTATGAACACTGCCAGCTGACTAACTTGTTCGATCTGCAATGGAGAGAAGCAGATGGTGATAATTATTTCCTCTGCACACTGGTCTGCACAAGTTATAATGTCATATTTAGCTGGATTATCCTTGTACATTCATTAGACTGAGCTAAAACATTCTAAATTTTAGATAATAAATTTCACATTGCAGCTGGATTTAATGTCTATTCTTTAAAAAAAAAAGTTACTTTTCCTTTAAAATGTAACAAAAAGTTTAGTTAACGTAATACAGCACTTCAGATATTGTCCATATGGGGGCAGTGTTTAATTTTTTTCTCACTGGAGGTAGCACAACAGAACTTACTATCTGAACATTTATCTGTTTACTGCATTAGGAATAATTTATTTAATAATGAATTCCTGTTCAGAATTAATAAAAAATACAATTTGAACTCAACTTACCAATTAAAAAATGCTTTGTGGTTTAGGATATTTCTGGCTGAGATAGAAGTAAATGCGCACACCCTAATAAGCTCATTCATATGGGTGCTGGTCATGCTAATAACTCATGTATGATGTAATTAGCTAATTATTATGTATGCAGGGAGAAAAGGTAGACTGTGTGCTTGCAATAGAATCCCGGAAATGTTCTGCCTGCTGAAAACAAAATACACGTGCCCAGCAATGGTAATTTAGTTTGGGAAGGATGGAGAAGGTTTAGGCTGAACTCCAGGCACACAGCTAACCGTACAAAACAAGTACATATAAAGTAGCTACTTTACTTGTTAAATCATTTATAGATTTGTCTATAATTTGTCTGCTCATTCAAAAGAGCACCCAAAACCCATTTTTTCAAACTTGCCTACACATCTTCTGTCTTTTGAAACCCTCACTACTTCCCACCACTACCTATCTCCTCTCTTATTGTGTGTTACTTCTCCCACCTCCTAGATTGTAAGCTCTTCGGGCCAGGGTCCTCTCTTCTTGTATCACTGTCCTGTATCTGTCTGTCATTTGCAACCCCTATTTAATGTACAGGGATGTGTAATATGTTGGTGCTATATAAATCCTGTTTAATAATAATATTAATAATAATAATAATATTAATGTGTCTATTCAGGTTTGAGAGTTACTCAGCCCGATGACCTGGCTATTCTCCATTGCAATTAAGCAATAAAGCTAGGTCACTCAACTCATAGCCTGTGAATGGACAAATAAAGGACATCTACAGAATGATGCTATTTAATCTCTGCCTTTTGCTCTGCCCAGCATATTTATATGGGGTTGGTAGCAAGGGAATTAAATGTCTTCAGCAGTGGATTTGCTTGGGGTGAGGGGTGTTTGGTGCGAGATGTGTAGTGATTAGGTTTAGGTGGAAAGGGGGTGATGTGTTTAGAGGTGTTGAGGTGTCTGAGGGTCATACAGTGGGCGGTTCATTTTAAAAACTTAAAGATAAGGCAGAATGCAAATCTAAAAAAAAAAACATTTTTTTTTAATCACATAATCTGTGTGGAATATAGAAAAATATGGTAATAAATTACCAATATTTATAAATTGGTAATGTATTATATTCTACATCTTTTTATAGAAAATACTAAATCATTTACAGTAGCAATGGCCCCAGCTCTATTTATAACTTGTTAGAACTAAAAAATTGTTTTTATCATGTGTGGGGCAGCATATAGAATTATGAATGTACACATTGATGGGATCCTTGAACCAAAGGGGTAAATTATTAAAGCAGAAAATCTGACACCAACATTTTCATATGGAGAATCTTCCAGGTGTATGTGTTCTCAATGGCAGGGATTGATTCTCTATCAATTGCTTTATTAATAGACCCCACAGTGTTTAATGCAACATGTGTATCATTAAAAAAAATGAAAAATGAAATAAGACGAGACAAAAATCTATATTTATCTAAATTACACATCTCCCAATGTATAGTAATGACCTCCAGCAACCGTAGTTACAATGTTTTACCCTTTCTCATTTTTTAAGATAAGGGACAATGTCTTTTACAGGTAAAAAAATAATAATAATAATATGTCATACAGTATATGGTTTGGCAAAGTTTTACATAATACTGTATTTATGAATTGCATTTCCTCCATAACATTCCCTTTGATAATATATTTATAACACAGTTGTTCCTACGCATTCTTCACCTGCTATCATATCGCCTCACAGCTTTTGTGTCACAGTGCTGTCTCTGATCTTTGTACTGAGCAGTATATGAGAGTTTTATCAATGTGCTGCAGGGTGAAGGTAAACTATTAACAAGTAATACAGAGCACATTTTCCCTATAGTAGCGAAGGCATGTGTCCCACCCAGGGCAGCTGCATACTTACATCATTTTCTAGAAAATTGTACATGCTCTTTTCAGCTATTTCTTTAGATTCTTCAAATTTCTCCACCGCGTGTTGAATTTCTTCATCTGGAATTTTCCCTTGTCGCTTCTTTTTATAATCATAGTCTAAGCGGCGACCTTCTAGCTTTTTCAGATGATACTGAGAAAATGAAAAATGGTGCATTAAACTACTGAAATATTAAAGCTATACATAGCAACTGGTGAAGATTTCAACCTGCAGACAGCTTTGATATCAATGTAAGATATGTAAGATTAAAAATTTGCTGGATGAGTACATTTCATTCAGGTAATTGAACATTACTGATCACCAACAAAAGAGAGAATTGACTTTACCTGGTTAATCTTAAGGCTGAAAATTACCTAAATATCTTAGTATATAATTAAAATGCATACCAGGGAGACGTTACCTGCTGAATAATTTGTATTTCTGTCCAGCCAGTTGTGGGACTAAAGCATGTACACATGCAAGATGATTTTGGCCCAAGAATGACAGCTGTAAGTTGGTGAATATCCATCTAGCATGTGTACAGCAGTTCCCTGACATCATTTAGCGATCCATCATTATTGTAGATCGCAAAACAACCAATCTGGGATCACTGCTGTTTTTTCCTAATGAGCAACACCATAGGGTGCCTCCTACTCGTCCTTCCCTTACCCCTCTACACAGAATTGAACAGCAATTTTCACTAGTTTGTTCTACTATCGGTGGAAATGATAAGATTGAAGTTACATAAATGTACCATCTATACAAAAAGCTTGACAGCCTGAAATCTGAATGACACCAGTCTACCAGTCGTTAATTAGTCTTTAAATATTTGCATTATATACATAACTACAGTAAATGTTTTATTGGAGATCAGCTTAAATGAAAAACCTGATGGCTTGGGCAATTTTACATTTTTACTGTTTTAGGGGCCCAGTCAAACTCTTGTGCTGCAGGAACAAACATGTTACACACAACACTTGATTTTGCAAGGTACACAAGTTGATGTGATGCACGGTCATTCTGAATGGCACCTTGCCAAAAGAGAAATTGCAACACATCACAACACAAAACACAATAAACTGTGTGATGGTGCATTTTGTTAATGAAGATAGTATTCAGGTATGTATGTGCTTGTAATTTCATTTTCTGCTATCTAAGATTATTTCTTTATCTAAGATTATTCTCAACACAAATTATTTATGCCATTCACAGCATAGCAGCTCTGAAAAAGAATAAAAGAACCTGACTTACATTACTGACCCTACCACCTTTGAAGAAACCAAACCCTTTAAAAGCCTGAAGAATTTTAGCTAAATGGGGGACCTAAAAAGCTTCTAGGCAATCAGAACCTTACCATGTTCTTTATTTTAAAAAAAGAATAAACATTGGTTCTAATAGGACATTATAGGACTGTTTTAATGGCATTATTTCATTATAACGCTTCTCCTTTAACTATATCACTTATCTTTCCGAGAACCCTTACCCAAGATATACAATAAATACAATGAATCCATAAAAATGTATATACCAAGCAAAAGGTAAACTCATTGCATCAATTAAGTTACTCTGTAACTTAAACTTAACTGCTGACAGGTAAAAAAAAAGTTCAAGTACCCTATTCCCAAACATCTGCATTGGACAGAAGAGCAGCCCATAGAAGTGATGGGGCAATAAGACTACTGAATGGAGGTCTGAGGGAGTGGGCGAGCTTTTACATTACCAGGAAGTACCAGGGTTTTGTACCATTAGAAAAGCTGAAATTAAATAGGGAAATGAATAAAGGCTGCTGCAGATTTGGTCACCTTTAGGTACCTACAGTAGCAATTTTTGTTTGCATTCGACAGAACCAAATTACGAAGCTCTTTACTTGATATTCGCTCTTGAGTAAACAGACATCTTTTCTCTGCTTTCTACCTGCATCTGTTAAACTATTAGGAGGGATTTGCAATTCAAGCTGTATAGTGCAGAGATCTTAAATTCAGGTCTTGCTAAAGGAGACCTTAAAATTATATGTGCATTTAATGTCAGTTGTGTATCTGCAAAAGCCTCCACTGTGTAGACAAACAAAATCATTGAAAGTGCTACTGGGGGGGCTTCTTTGATGTGGTAGACTCAAAGCTGTAAGTAAATTCTAAATTTGTAAAAGTTCCCTTGTGAAGTAAGTGAAGTAAATTTGTAAAAGTTCCCTTGTGAAGACGAGTGAAGTAACTAGGTAAACAAGAATACTAGGTATACACTAGCTAGAAGATTAGAGGAGATGAGAGGTATTGTCCTAGGTATTGACTAATACATTTTTCTAACAAGTTAAAAAGCAGATTTGCAGGTGTATGTAATTTGATTTATGAAAAAAAACACTGCAAATAAACATATAAAATACTTAATTTTAACTACAGTTATTTTATTTGGTGACAAGGCCACTTTATCAACCTGAACAATAAGTTTCATGTAGCATAGAAAGTTCAATGATCTGTCAGGAGGAAGGGGATATGATGGAAGAAAAGGAAGCAGCTGTTTCATAACCAATGATGACCCAGGTAAACAGATTCAATCTGGAGAACTGAAGGAACAATTTCCTGGCTGATAGAATACTTACTTGTTCTGATGTTTAACCTCATCCTAAATGGTTAACTGAACCCGGGGCAAACCCCTCTGACTATATTTTATGAACTGCTGCAATGCTTCCTAAGCTGTGTAATAGGAGATGGAAAATGTTAAATGCTTACCACAATCTCTTTCAAGTCTTTGTCTTGCAAGGACTGTAGCGGATCGATAAAGTTCTGCTTGACGCTAATATCTAGAGAATCCTTTACCTCGGCCATTTGCTTCATACATTCCCCGACATCCGACAAAGCATTGCCTGGTATAAATGAAGAATTTATTGACAAAATGCATAGGCAGCTAATACTCAAGTTACAGACAAACAATAGCCATATATCCCATGTAAAGTAAGTACTGCTCTACCTAGCAAAATGTAATCTATGAAAGGGAATGATAGACTCTTTAATATGTGTGAAAGAGATGGGTATAGCATTATTCTACAAATGTGTGGTAATAGTTTGCAAATTTTGTTTTTATGTATCATTTAGAAATAATTGCAAATGAAGATGTACATGAGAGCAGCCTTTCTGCTTTGCAGGACTGCGCAATGGCTGTACTTAACACAAACCTAAAATACAAATTGCAAGTAGGCAGTTCTTTATCACAGAAGGGACATGCTTTGTCTCTCTTACAAAGAAACAATTTACCTGCCCATTCACAATCTTTTGTTAAATTTACACCATGCTGTGCATGCTTAGCTCAGTGTATGATCCCTAAAAAACTGGATGCTGGCAATGTATGAACTCCCATATATATGAGAGGATGGGTACATTCTTGCCTGGCAAATCAAGATGGCCAAAGATTCAGAACCTATTCTAAAATGGATGAAGGTGACAGTGACGTAGAAAGGGGAGATGGATTTAGCTCCACTTTAACTGCAGTTCATCACAATGCAAGTCTATTAGGGCATATTTACACAGAAGTGAATGTGACAGTGAAAAATGCAAGCTAGGTTTTGTGGGGTGATTGCAAAGGGGTTAATGGCCCTGAATAAGGCTGTCAGTAAGGGTTAAGATGTCCATTTGCAGCTCTTTATGTGGGATCCAGGCCCAGGGTGTCCTGGAAGGAATGGATGGGCCAGGCACTCCTCCTTACTTCAGGCCAGAAGATGAGGATAGCTCTGCAGCACCTGGCCAAGAATAATAAAAAGGCGCCTGTCCTTGAGTTTGAGGGGTTGCAGCATGAGGCAAGATGGTTCAGGTGGACATACTGTGTGCAGACTGTATGCTGGGAGAGCCAAAAGGTCTCCCAAAGTTGAGGTCTTTAGAAGAAATGCAAGTTTGTGGTTTTAGGTAATGCTGTGATGACTCTGATCCCTTGGGAGGGAAAACACTGGAGACTGTGTTACGTTGGTGTTTTTGTTTGTGAATAAAAGTGGGCAGAGCGCCCTGAAAAAATTAACAATATATATAATAAAACAATATACAAAAAAAAGTTCTATAAAATAATTGAACAAAGAAAAAGGAAAATTAAATTAAATCAGTTCAATTTATGTAACAAAACAATAGTCATTTTTTTTCTCTTTTATTTTCTTCTTGATGATTTCTATGAGTGTTCTACAAAATATAACTTAAACAGGTAACACTGAGATCGTACAATACTCTGACACAAGCTCCTCACTCACCAAACTCTGACTCTTCCCCCAGTTCTCGGCCATATCGTAGCATAGCATCTCCAAGTAAACCTTCGGTCTGAGGGTAGCCTGTTGTTTTAACTTGTCCTCTAATTTTTGACATAGTGTTCAACATTCCTAATCTAGCTCGATATGCTAAAAATAAAAATAAATACAATAGGTGTGACTGTATCATACTATTGTTTCAAGTATATATTTCCACAAAAATTCTAAACAGAATGCATAATATAAAACACTTGTGTAGCCTACAAATCCCACAAATCCCACAAATCTTCACGAATCACAAATTTTGAATGTTCCCATTTTCTTTACTTAGTTCCACTCCTATAGAACTACTACAATAAATTTCAAGATCTAATAGGACAAGTGAAATTCTTTTTTGATGGACACTATATGAAGTATTTTTGTGTGGATGGAGACTTTAATTTCCATTTTTCTAATAGAGCTTATTGTTTTCAAGTGAAACTAGATTTTAAAAGGTTTGTGAATAGTCATTACCTGGATTTGGTTGCAGGTATTCTGTGGTTTTGGAAAGAAGCTCAGCAACCACTTTGTTGGTGATGTCAATTTTCTAAAATAAAAACACATGTTACTGCATCACAGCATTTACTTTTATATTTTCTAATAAGTGTGAATATATGTCCTCATACAGAAGAATCTACAATATATCTCAATTTTAAAATGAAAGGGTCTAGAATATTGAAAAAATATGGAACTTTACAGGATAATTACTTAAGGCACATCTAAACTTATACACATTTCAAAAAACTGCAGCTTACTGCACAAATGTCTATACATTCCTGGAGCAATCTCTCTCTCTTTCTGTCCTAATATTATTACATTCCTCTTGCCTTCACCATCAAAAGCACCCCTAAGAAGTGAATACTGTATACCAAATAATACAATTACCACCACCTGCTTTAGTGGTGGCAGTTATTGTAATATTGTATTTTATTATTGTATTTATTGGTTAAAAAACAACCAACAAAACAGAAAAAATTCCTGCAGCTAACTATGCAGGTGATAGATAGGAAGGAGAACACTTGGTGAAGTACTTTGTCTTCTATGCTTATACTTTTCTATGACCTATGTTAACCTAATGCCCTACAAATCTAATTTTGCTTTATTTTATTGTGTAACCAAAGATGTACCAAAAAGAATCTTTGTAAAGAAATGTAGATTAGAATTCTGGCTTTCGGCTGGAGAGAAAATATAAACAACAAAAATTAAAGTTCAATAAAAAATACACTATACATTATCTTAAGAAAAGCCTCAGGTCTAGATGTCAGCTGGACTTCTGATAGGTCCACTAATAATCATTAAATCATCAGTTAACAATTGTTTCACCCGATGTACATATATTTTGGACAGTGCATACAAAGTACAATCCAAAATAAAGCAGTACACGAATGTCTCCTTAATCAACTTAGATATAAAGCTGAACTGAATCAAAAATGTTTTAATGGAGTGAAATTAGCCCCACACTGCAAGGCTTAAATTCTATTTTATGTCTATGGCTATGTATTAGTACTTTTATTTCCTTTATCACCCTCTCCACAGTGGCTAATGCACTTCTCATCTTTCTCTGCAATATTAGCTTTGGGTGGGCACTTGGGTTTCTTCACCTACAATGCAAGACTACTGGGCCTGTATTGTAGAAGGGTAGACGTTCATGCCTGCAACTGCAACCGGGTTTAGCTTATGGGACAGCCTGCAGGGGAATAGCTGCACAGAACTGGACCGTGCAAGGGAGTAATATGATTAATATTTTTATATCCCCCTACATATAAACAAGCATTTAACCATTGTGTTGTGGGGCTAGTGCCACTGCAAAGGAAAGATTTTAAAGGATCTAGCATTTAGTTTTAAAGCATGCCTAAAATGAGAGATTGTGATTATTATTACCGTTTCTTACAAGATTCCAAACAAACACTGCTTGCTTGGTTGGTGTTCTGATCCTCTATGTTTAGTACCTCCTGGTTCCCTAACCCAGGGTACACAGCTCAAATATTTAGCTAATTGTAACAGTTACCTGCATGCTTGTTTCAATTGTGTGATGTTTACATCCAGGGTAATTTGCATTCTTCACAATTAATTCAGCAATAGCAGTTTACATTATCTCTTAGCGGCAGGCCCACTTTAAAGAGGTCACCTCTTTAAAGTTTTTTAAACCAATGCTACAACCCAACAGCTGGCAATGATCTGCTGCAGGCTTTTTCTATCCTTAAACACTGAGATTTTTAAAACATCTGTACCAAAATAGTTTGCAATCTCCAACAACTGAAATTGGAGTACTTTACTTACAAGCAAATTAAATGATGTAATCTTACCCTTTCCATTTCTTGGAAATCATTGTCAAGTTTGGTTCCTTCTGCTCCACTGATTTTTTCACTGAAAAGCTGCAAGAAGATATAAAATGTTATAATATGTGCACATACGTGTCTGGTTTTACTTCATGTATAACAGAACAATTCACAGCTTTATAAAATCAACAACACTCAGAAACAGTAAGGCATAGGACACTCTTCATATATCTCAAGTTAGTACTTAGGCTTTCAGGTGGCACTTTACAAAAATAGGAAAATTACTAGATTTGAACATACACATACACACATACATATATAAATATATATATAAATAAATATAAATATATATATATATATATATATATATACTAGATTGTAAGCTCTTCGGGGCAGGGTCCTCTCCTCCTGTATCACTGTCTGTATTAGTCTGTCATTTGCAATCCCTATTTAATGTACAGCGCTACGTAATATGTTGGCGCTATATAAATCCTGTTTAATATTAATAATAATAATATATATATATATATATATATATATATATATACACACACACACATACATACACACAATGCATATATACAGACTTGTATTTCTAGGCAAATATGAAGATACATGCAATTGGCATTGAATCAAAATCAATAAATGTGTTTTCATGAATCCTGGTAATACTTGCATGAAATCTACATTTATATGACACTCTCATATTCGTCTGCATATTAAAAACTGTGAAAAAGAGTGTAAATGCCAGCACAGTGAGCCAATAAGACTTCATGGCATTAAATCTTGCTCTAACCCCCCCATATTCCCGGCTACGGTGGCTCTGAGGAAGCACATGTGAAAAAAGAAAAGGCAACATACATTCAGGTATATCTCTATGACTTTTAAGATGCTTCTAAGTCCCTTTTTAAATTCCTACTGTGTTAGTTTTAACATTCCTAATAAAACGTATGGAAATAAAAGACATGATGGGAAATCTTCAGGAAGGAATCATTTTCTAAATTAGGACAATAAATATCACATTTATAACAATTTTCTAAAGAAAATAGAAATAAAGTGAGGCACAAACTTACACATATTGATCCAACAAGCTTTTACAATGGTTTGCTTTACCTGACAAATACACAGCTAGTGAAGAGAAATTTCCCAAACAGAGACACAGAAATAAAAAGCCGATGATGGTTCTATCCTCTCCCAAGCCGTGTGGGTGAGAGATGAGAAACTGGAACCTAATGTGACTATAGCACTTCTTTTATGAAAAAATCTAACATTTATGGTAAATGACATTTCAGCAGTGCAGATGAAAGTCCATATTAGCTACACTAAGAAGTGTGTAAAAACCAAACCTAATGTGGTCCATTACTGATATCATAGACATTAACATAAAGGCATACAAATGTTAAGAAATCCAATTCAATACTCTAAACAGATAGTCTATGAGGAAAATAGAAGCATGTCTATTACTGTTCAGAGTCAGGATCAAGTATTACTAAAGCTCTGAAGGACGATAAGATGTTCCAGCATTGATGTAATATGACGGTGACTAATGTACAATTCCACACTTTAAAGTCAGAGCATTCTGCACTTACTGCTCATATTGTACTGTACAGAGGGCTGAAATTATATTATGTTATTTAGGTAAAATAAAATATAGAGATAAGGGGAATAATGATGGTGAGTTGCAAGATACAGAATGAGTAGACATAATGTGCTGAATATGATGTACAAGAAAAAATGTTAACGTGTGCAGGAGGTACTGGACAAAATCCTGCAATAGACAGAACCAGGCATTGTCATTCATGAAGGTTGTGCGTTACTGTAAAAGGCTGATATTACAGGTTACCTCCTGTACCATTAAAGCCCAAAACTTTCATTTGGTAACAAA
Source organism: Pyxicephalus adspersus (assembly GCF_032062135.1). NCBI lineage: Eukaryota > Metazoa > Chordata > Amphibia > Anura > Pyxicephalidae > Pyxicephalus > Pyxicephalus adspersus. The sequence goes on along the minus strand of NC_092859.1, from coordinate 132,971,798 downwards.
TCGAGATACAAATGTGTTTCATTCCTCATTTTTTTTTATTAGGAAGGAAATATTCTAAATTGTACCCCCCACCTCCTAGATTGTGAGCTCTTCAGGGCAGGTTCCTCTCCTCCTGTGTCACTGTCTGTATCTGTCGTTTGCAACCCCTATTTAATGTACAACGCTACATAATATGTTGACCCTATATAAATCCTGTTTATTATTATTATTAATAATGACAATTACAATGGTAAAAAAAAAACAATTTCCTGTATTTCTCCCACCACCACATTTACTTTATTAGTGCAACTCCATATATCTACCTCCAAAATATAAGTATGAATGTATGCTGAAAAAAATAATATTGACTATTATGTAATTTAGTTGTGATAACGGAGGCCTACTATAGCTACAATGAATATGATGTCACTGATGTAAGTACATGTCATGCCAGAAAGTAGTTAAAGCAGGTAGTTATTGCAGAAAGGGACAGGCAATGGTTACCTGCCTGATCACTTCCAGCTGTCAAATCTTGCTGAATTGTGCATGCAAAGCTCAACGTTGGTTGCCAATGTAACGCAACAATCCCAGCTTCCTTTGCGAATGTTGGATATGAACTCCCGCTGGCCTCTGCAGGAGTTAGGTCATTTTGGAATGGTCAATTGAGACCACCAAAGATCATGCCCTACAGTGTTCAACCCAAAAAATTTTTCTTTGAATTTTCTATTTAAATGATATTTATAAATATATATCGAATTCTGCTAAGCAATCTTTGTTCAATGATGAAAGAAGTCAACATCTACTTAGCATATCTGCCACATTGTAAGCCACAGCGCCTGGCAGGGGCAAATCACACAAATATTCTGCATTTTATTGTAAACTTTGCTGCTGACAAGATTCCTTTTAACAAAAGATCTCAGTCTCTCCAGACTACAAGCACAATACAATAAACACTTTGTTCCCATTCTTGTAATCTTCATACACCACACGCATAATGATGGCACATATTTTGCTTATGAGAAGCCGGTTGTTACTCTTTTTATTTGTACACTAATGAAGAATAATAGATGAACTGCTTCCAGAAAATGCAGCTAGAATGCTAAAATTACTTAGGAGCCTATTTATAAAATAGTGATTGTGCCATTTACCAAATATATACTGTGAATTAAAAAGACTAGAATAATTCACCTGCAGGGAATGTTTGCTGAATGCCATATTCACTGCTTTATGAATTTGCACCAAATTTTAATAAAACCCCTATCAATTCACTTTTTTAAATTTCTTCCTTACAAACGGTTTATTATGCCATATGTTCTGTTAAAATGAAGGGAACACCCAAACAACTCAGCATAACCCCAAGTCAGTTAAACTTCTGGTATATCAATCTGTTCAGTTAGGAAGTGTAAGTGATTGTGAATCTATTTCACATGCTTTGCTGCAAATGAAAGCAGCAGCAAGTAGACAGGAGGGTCGACAACAAGCCAACCCCTAAAATTTCTCTCTTTATTCTTCCTGACTTTTCATCAGTCTTGCATTTTGTTGCCCTTGTCACAATTGGTAACGTAAAGTAACATGAGGAAGTATGTGCAGCTCACTCAGGTAGTCCAGATCCTTCAGAATGGAACATCCATACATGCCATAGCAAGAAGGTTTGCTGTCTCCCAGTACAGTCTCGAGAGCATGAAGGAGCTACCAGGTGATGGACATTTATACAACAAAAGCTGGACAGGGCCATAGAAGAGCAATGACCCAGCAGGAGGACTGGTATCCGTATCTTTGTGCAAGAATACCAGATTTTGCAGGTTCGCCATTGGCACCATTTTCTTTTTACAGAGGACAGCAGGTTTACAATGACCACATGTGGCAGTTCTTAAAGTCTGAAGACATTGTGATGAATATTACGCTGACTACAATATCATCCAGCAAATGTTTGGAGGGCCACACAGATCTCAACATACTAACTAATGGTACCCTGACTGCTGTTAGGTATTGAGATGAAATCCTTAGACCCAGCGACAGGCTCTGTTTTCCTCCTGGAGCAGAACAATGCCCGGGTCTGGGGTGAAACAGCTAATATATACTGTATATTTACTTATTATGTGCATTGAGCTATCTGCTAAATTAAAGCTAAACATGCAGGGCTAGGAACTGAAGCACACATCTCCCACCATATATACAAACTGTTAGGGGATTTATTCTTTTAGCAGCTACCAAAACTGAACTATTTTTCAGAGAACTGATTCTTTACCAAAATGACTCAAAAAGAATCCTGTTAAAAAGGAGGAGTTTATGAAAATCTGCAGCGTTGAATTCCATAAAATGTGAAGCTACACCCTGATGCTTGCTTTCACAAGGCCAAATCTTGTATTATTTCAGCTGGCAAGCACATTGGAATTGTTACAGTAAATGTAATTCCCCAGATTCAAAGGAGGATAAGCAATTCACTCCCCACTAACTCAGCTAAACTTTCCTCAAAAAAGTGACTGGCTCATATGAAACTTCTGGTTAGATTTTGTTTGAGAAAAGAACAGCGTTTTTATGAGAGATGACTTAAAATGACACTGTTGTAACCACAAACTATTCCTCCAAGCAGTTCCCTGTACTAGAAGAGGTATTATATTTTGGCAGCCGATGTCTGGTAAAGTGTTGCAGCCAAATACTCAGGCATTTAAATTAGGCTACAGTACATTACTTTAAAAGGCATCTCCATAAAACACGAATCTGGATGTCTATATCAGGTCTTTAAAGCTCAACTTCAGTTTCAGATAAAGGGTTGGAGAATTCAGAATTTCTTGCTGCTTGTGTCTCTATTTTGCATCATTACCTAACTATTGCAGTCTTCCTTAACATTTTTAACATGGAAGAACCCTTAAAAGATTTTTGGGTCTTCAGGGAATACCTGCTACAATTGCTATATCTGAGCTCACAGCTCATATATTACAAGGGTAATAGCTAGTTAGTGGAAAAAATATATCACCCTTCCAGACAGTAAAAAAAAATTACTCTAGCAGCCTTAGCATCATCTGCAGGTAACCTAGGGTTCACTGGTCCCTGGCTAACACTGATATAACTGTATGGGTACAGGACAAAACTGGATGTCATGGAAATTCTCCCATTTGGCCTTTATGAGAGGTGTCTTGAAAAGGAGCATGGGACACTAAAAAAATAATCCTAGGAAAGCTTTCAAATCTTTGTCAGTGTTTTGGATTAGAGATAATATCACACCTAGGTTTTTAAGTTGCTGGTGCAGTCAGAAAGAAGATCTCTATTTCCACCAGAGTAAAATCAACCAGTGACCCACTAATGGTATTGATGAAATTCTACCACTCCCGTTTACCAATAATATATGTATTATATATAACACTACGTGGTTGATCATGCTTCTGACACTTTGAGAGTTTTAGAATCTTCTCCCTTGATTTGTGTCAACCTTCACTGTGGTGGGTTCAGGGTTAGCATGGTGCTCAGGATAATGGTAGCCGATAAGATCATGGGATCAGGGATGGGTAAGCTGTGCATCCAGGAGCAAAAGGTGAATTCATGAATAAAAATTAGAAGACCCCCATCATTTGTTTTTTCTTGGAAAACCGAAATGGAAAATTTGTATGTTTGGCAACGGAGTACCTTTAAGAAACAATTCTTGCACAAAGGAGCCAGCGTGTTCTGTAACAGCACATCTATGGCCTATGAAGTTGGCAAGTTATGAATAGCTTCCCTCAGTCTCAAGTGAGTCTGAATTCAGACAAGCCCTAACTTGCTATAATGTTTAGTTGTATATCTTACATATATTCTCTGGAAACAATCAGGTATAATGGCAAAATGCCAGGAACACAGCACCCAGAGGATATTTTACATAAAGTAACTCTTGCGTGGAAACAAATACACAGAACTGTAATAGAAATTTAAAGTGGACACCTGGCATGTATGGATACTTCTCTCAATTGCTTCTGGAGCCCCTTGGAACCTCTGAAACCCAAGATGACGTGACATAAGGATAATAACTTAGACAGCCAATTCTAATGCTGGCCTGCTCCCTTCTACCTCTCCCGCCTCGCTCTTGGTTCCTGAGCATACCCTTCACATTTAGGAACAACAGCAAGACGTAAGTAAGAAGAAGGGACTGTCAGGTCATCAACTTTCCTCTAAGGCAATATTTGCATATAAGAGCACCTTGGGGTTCATTAACATTTTGCAGATACGCTATTGCACCTCACAGGACAAATAATTTTCTTGTTTGCCTAGGGTTCAGCTTTAAAAAAATATCTTTAAGATCTTTTAAAAATTTCTTAGGTCAGGTTTTCCTGTTTTGCTCCTTGCTATTTAACAACAAAGAGTGTTTCCAATTCAATTGTTAGCGAAAAGCCTAATTCTCTGAATTCTTGCCAACAACATTTGAAGTATAGAGATCACTGGCTGTATACCTGCACATGTCTTACAAGATACAACCTTTGCTGTTTATGACTGAGCAGTATTTCTACCAATTTTACCATTTATGTTTTTAGTGAAGAAGCTAGAAAGGTACCAGTATGTATAACAAAAGACCTCCTCTACCCTTCCCTACTGCCTTTGCACTTTTTATAAAAATGTGTATTGGATTCAACCTTGCATGCCATGGCATGTAGGGGGCAAGCAGTGCTAACATGGAACAGTGGTCAAGTGTCTCTCTAATCAATGATCTAGGTGCCAATGCAGCCATAATGAATGATGAATGTCTGGAGAACATGTGGGTGGCCATTATCCTTTTGTCACTGGGCTGCATATCAACAATTCCAGGTCCTGCACTGGCTGAGGCAGACCAAAGAGGGTTAGGTTGGAACCTGAGGTCTGAACTAAGGCTTCGTATACACGTCAGATGATTCTAGTCCGATAATCACCTCAGGGCTAGTATTAGACAAGAATCTGACATGTGTACAGCGCTCGTCCAAAGTCATTCATGGATCCCTCCTGGCGGATCCACGAATGACAAACGATTGGAATACAAGTGAAGGGTACAGAGCACAGTGGGGTGCCGCTCACTTGTTCTACCCCCTCTCCACAGAGCAGAATGGCGCTATATGTAGAGAGCTTGTTCATGCATCTTTCAGTCTTTTGTCCGTTCCAATGAAAAAAATCTAACGTGTGTACGTTGCCTAACTTAAATACAAAGCTTTTTGTTTAACAAGCACTTATTTTTTTATACAACCTTACAAAACCTCTCACTGTGATCTGAATTATCATAATTCAACACCCTTTAGAAGTGAATTTACTGCGTTCAACTTTCACACAGTGAAAGATGAGGAACTGATAGATCTTAAAAATCTGGTCTGCTTTATATGCTTGATAATCTGTCAGCAACACTGTCACATGCCAGTAATAATAGACATAATAATAATAATAATAATAAATATATATATATA
>NC_092859.1:132957883-132965793 GCF_032062135.1 Pyxicephalus adspersus | reverse complement strand
CTGGAACACGACGATGGATGATCGCAGCGGGACCAGGTAGGTGATCGATAAACCCGAACTTTTCTCACTGTATTTTCATACAGTGAGAAAAGTTCGGGTTTATCGATAATTGTAACTTTTTGAAGCCCGTACCAAGGTCGGGCTTATCGCTCAGGTGGTTAATGACATATGACTGAGGTAGGTACATTAGATTGTGAGCTCCTTTGAGGGACAGTTGGTGACATGACTATCGACTTTGTACAGCGCTGCGTGATATGATGGCGCTATATAAATACTGTATAATAATTTTAATAATAATAATGCATGCAAACATATCTGCCATCTAAAAAATGGATAATTTATATTTTTTTACCTTATACTTGTTTCCTTAAATCTCACTCTTTTCTGCCATATTCAGCAAACTTTTAGAAGTTTCTATCTCTTTACGCCTTTGAACTCTGTGATTTTTGTGGACAATGAGGACACCAGGTGGTTTGGCACCTGCCCAAAACGCCCCAGTTTTGGGGAAACTTGGCAAATGCGTATGAGCTTTTTTTTTGCTAAAAAAAATGTCATTATTGAGGCATAGCAATGCTTAAACTATTTTGGGAGAAGATCCAAGTGTTGATGAGACGGAAGCCAAATCATTTAACAAAAACTTGCATTTGAACATTAAAATGAGAAGCAGACAAAAACAATGTAATCATTCAGACAGTTTTAATTAAGGAAGAATGTACAAAAAAAAAATATTGGTTGCTTTTTCTCTCCTGAATATACAGCTTACTGTTTTACCTGCCAGAGGATTTGTATTTTTGTTCATCCAGTTAAGTAGTATAACATAGTTATATTAGTAAATAGTCTTGTCCCAACCTCAGTCTGCAATAGTAAAAAGAGAATCAGAAGATTTAGCAGTTGTTTTCTGAAACAAGAGCCATTCTGCTCTCTCCTTCTGCCAGCAGGCTATTTACCCTTGCAAGTTGTGCAGTAGCACAACTGATAGACTACTTGTGCTGCTTCTCTCTATGCCATTTTGAACCTTGATTTAGGGAAGCTTGCTTCCTAGAGGCTTATGCCAAGCCAAATCAGGTATATTTAAAATAGCAAGGTTAATACATCTGCATGGAGTTCAGCTATAAAGCTGATTGTTTGCCAGTCACGTACAATACAGGAGCAGCGGTCCTGCATTGTAAGAAAGGATGCCAAAAGCCTACATACAACTCAGAGCAACCAAGAAAAGAGCCACGTGCCAGTAAAAGTAAGGTAAGGCCTGACTTCAATCCTTTCGAACATCTCTGGAGAGACCTGAAAATGGCTGTCCATCAAGGGTCCCCATCCAATCTGATGACCTTGAGAGGATTTGCAAGGAAGAATAGCAGAAATCCCCCAATCCAGCTGTGCAGAGCCTGTTGCATCATCACCCAAAAAGACATAAGGTCTGTCTTACAAAGGTGCTTCAACTAAGTACTAAGTAAAGGGTCTACATATTTATATAAATGTCATATTTCCATACTTTTAAACAAATGTACTAAATTGTCTAAAATTTCATTTTCATTTTGTCATTGTGGGATACCAAGTGAAGTATATTGAGAAAACAATAAACAAATGTAGATTCAGGAGGGTGAAGGGGGTCTGAATACTTTTTGAAGCTGATGTATATTATGAACCCATTGAATCACTTAACAAGCTGGTGTGCCACCTTTAAGGTCATTCAGGGTTTTGTGCTTTCTTAGCAAGTCCAGGAAGAAATGTGTTTGTTCCTAGGAAGACAGCTGATGGCAGTGTGAATTTATCTGCTAACACTTGAGATTATAGAATAATACAACATGTCACAACGTAATGTGTTTTCACATATCCAGCTAGAGTAAAGGTGCGTACACACTTCCAATTTTTATCGTTCCAATCGAACGACGAACGATCGATTGGGCAAAAAATCATTCGTAAAAAAGTAACCAACGACGCCGACGAACGAGGAAAATTGTTGGAAACGAACGACCGGACCGGCGGATCGGATTGGGCGACGATCGTTGAACATCGTTCGTGTGTACGGTCGTTCGTTGATCGTCCATGGTCAGAGCATGCGTAATGAACGAACGTCCGTTCACTTTCCTGTCGTGCACATAGTTCCTCTATCGCTTAAACGATCGTACCTATTGTGTGTACAATATCTACGAACGATCGTGTCGTTACCTCTATGTGCAGGATCGGTGCTATACGATCGTTCATATATATCGTGCAGGAACGTTCGTCGTTCGTTTTCCGACGATAATAATTGGAAGTGTGTACGTAGCTTTATATATCATGGACAACATCAGAGTAACAACACTCACTAACACCATGAATAGAAGTGAGAGTGATATCACAATCAATGCCAATCCAATGGATTACAAAAAATAAACAAATGAGCAAAACTCAAAAACCAGAGACTTACACACAGCTAAGATAATATATTTAAAGAGTCAAGTCATGTCATCCAGAACATTTAAAAAAAATATTCTCACAAAAGAGTCCTATAAATAAAAACATGAAGCCTGTCATTAACTTCGCATTTCATAAAAGATGGTGTCTGTCTGCGTGCTGATCCTTTTGTTTCAATTTGCTGAATTTTTGATCCTGAATGAAAATAAAAACTTTTGATTTTTCTCTGATTTAGAATAAAGCCAAAGGGTCACTATACTAACTAGGCATCCAGAACTTTCATAAACAGATCAGCAATTACAGTGCTGAAAATTCTAAGTTATGTGTACTTCAGTGTTGTGAATGATGATTTATTGTCTAAACCACCTATAGAAACCACCCAACTAAAACCCACCATGGAGAATAGTTATAAAATAAAAAAAATGCTTGTCACACCTACAGACCGTCCCCTGGCATCTTCCTGGGCCTAAACACAAATGTTGGATGAATCCATTCAAATATAGGCAAGAACTTGCTAAAAAGGATGTCCGAGAGCGGTCTAATTACGCTTGCACATGCAATTGCCTTTTAATGGCCATGCTTACTCATAGCTCTTTCATTTTTGCAACAAAAAAGGGAATAAGAATTGTCTGAAATCTCAGAACTACAAAATATAAATACAGTTTATTTATATATAAATACAGTTTATTATTAAGAACAATAATAATAATAATAATAATAATAATAAAAGGAGAGGTACCATGATATACATGGATTCAGTTATATGGGGATTTAGCATATCACCTACCTGAAAATTAATGTCAGCAAGCTTTAAATAGGCCTCTCCAAGGGCTGCAAATCATAAAACAACTTGTTTGTGGGTGTTTTATGTGAACATTAGGACATAATATTGGAGGTGCCTATGCTGACATCATTTAACCCTAATGGATACTGGAGCGCTACTGAAGAAACTTGTCTTCCCATTTGAAGTTAGCTTTAACAATGGGAGAGGTTGTTCAATTTCAGTTTCCTGTTGATTTCATAATGATTTTGCTCTGTAAAATCAGTACGTGATCTGCTGCTTCTTTGTATGGATTGTCTCTCTGGTGTGTATAACAATCAGCTGGTTTATTATACCTTGCAGCTATAATTTTCTGCTGTGGGCAAACACTGCCTGACAAATCCACCACATTAGTCTATTTTGACTTAACTATACCTATTTTCAGCAGAAGTTCAAGGGTTCAGGGCTTCTAAATAACGAGAAGCTCTGAGAACTGACATCAGACCTTTAGGTTTTGTGGGTAAATATTCTGGATTGTAGAGAGCACTGTGTGGTATGTGTGAGTTCAACATACTAATTGCTAACACTACAAATTGTTCCTCATTTCAGAGTTCTTATGAAAGCTGTGGTTTAACTTTAAATATTACATCACTTTAAAGCCTTAATACCCAGGTATATTCTTTGCTTCTAGAAATCATCCAGCTTTTCCTAAAGCAATCTATAATAGTTGCTGAAACTACTTCCTAATGGAGCCGGTTCCACATTTTCACCGACCTTCGAATCCCTTCCTTCTACGGAGCTTAAACTCTTTTCCCTCCAGACGCAGGATGGACTTAAAGTGAATATTTGGGAAGAGAGTCCTCTATATGGACCATTTATATATTTATACAGGGTGATCATATCCCCCCTTAAAATTCTTCTCAAGGGAGAATAGATTCAGTTCAGCTAATCTCAGCTAATCTCTGAGCTCCTCCATTCCTTTTTAGTTTAGTTACCCTTCTCTGCACTCTCTCCAATTCCACAATGTCCTTTTTGTGAACCGATGCCCAAAACTGGACTGCATGTTCCAGATGTGGTCTGACCAATGCTTTGTACAGGGGAAGGATAATGTCTCCATCTCTGCAGTCTATTCCTCTTTTAATACAAGAAAGTACTTTACTAGTTTAGATATTGCAGCTTGGCATTGCATGCTGGTATTATGTCTATGATCTACCAGAACCCCCAGATCCTTTTCCATTTCTGACTCCCCCAAATGTATTCCCCCTAGACAGTATAAAGCATGTATGTTGTTAGCCTCCAAGTGCATATCTTGTATATGTATATCAAATATACATTTCTCATATTAAATAACATTTAATATTAAATATACATTTCTCAATATTAAATATCATTTGCAACTTGGCTACTCAATCAAACAGTACTTTCATGACCTTCTTTAAATTACATAGGTTGAAAAAAGACTCAAAGTCTATCTTGTTCAACCACTAAGGAAATAAACATTTTCAACTGTAATACCCAATATTACCTCATGAAGATGTTTGGAATGCCAAGGAAGCAAAGTATATAAGGCATGATTTTATGAGGTAAATACAGTTTTTCTTTTATAATCCGTATCAAAAAATTTAACACAGCTCTTCTCCTTAAGTATGCAGATTTGTCATCAGCTGTCCCTATTTATTGCTGTGTAATATGTTGGTGCTTTATAAATTGGAGTTGATAATCATAATAATAATAACCTGATTCCTGTGTATAACACCATCTCCGGTACTCCATATAAATTTAGAGGGTGCCTGCCCTGAGATAAATGAGAGGTAGGAACCATGGTAGACAGGCCATTTTGCATATAAACTAGTCTGCCTCGGACCTTGACTTGAGGAATTAACTGTGAGATACAGTAATCTCCCTCTATATCGCGATTCATATGTCGCGGTCCCTGTATATCACGGATTTTCAATATGAAAAATAAAGTGCGTACAAAACACACTATACATGTGATATTTCTATGAATTTACCCAAAATTCATCTCACTATATGCTTGCAAATGTTTTCTGCATGTGTTTAAAGAGAGTGGGGGGTAATTTACGGCTTAAGTGGAAGAAAAAAAAAAGCAATTGGAGGTGGTGTCCGTGTAACGGGGATTTTTGTTTATTGCGGATGGTTTTGGAATGTAAGCGATAAACAGGGGACTACTGTACATTCAGAAAATGTTTACAACTCAATTATTCCACTTCAATGAGACAAATGTTCCACTCAACAAAGTTCCAATTAAAGTGTACATCTACTGCATATAATGTAAAACATGCTTTGTCTTATGTGCAGAATGTATGATATGGAATGCAAATAATTTTTTTTTTAAATTTTGGCCTGTAACATAATTAAAAAAAAATGTAAAAATAGAAGTAAAGCAACACTGTCACAACTTTTCTTTGGAGTACATATTGTCCAGAAGAGTTGGGAAAAAAAGCCAGAAAAGCAAGTTTGTATCTGCACACATCCCTTGAACTTCATACCATCTCTATCATAAGAAAACAACCAAACAAAGGTTGAGTTCAGGGAAGGTTATCACAGAGAATACAACCACTTGACAGAAAAATCAAGGATCTCTTATCAGTTTTCCAAAACACTACCAGGATGATTGACAGCACTATTTGCAAAACATTATGTGAGAGACATAAAGCCTGATTTATTAAAGCTCTCCAAGGCAGGCTGGAGAGGATACACATTTATTAGTGAATCCTCTCCATAGATTAAACCCTTTAGTAAAGCTACGTACACACTTCCAATTATTATCGTCGGAAAACGAACGACGAACGTTCCTGCACGATATATATGAACGATCGTATAGCACCGATCCTGCACATAGAGGTAACGACACGATCGTTCGTAGATATTGTACACACAATAGATACGATCGTTTAAGCGATAGAGGAACTATGTGCACGACAGGAAAGTGAACGGACGTTCGTTCATCACGCATGCTCTGAACATGGACGATCAACGAACGACCGTACACACGAACGATGTTCAACGATCGTCGCCCAATCCGATCCGCCGGTCCGGTCGTTCGTTTCCAACAATTTTCCTCGTTCGTCGGCGTCGTTGGTTACTTTTTTACTAACGATTTTTTGCCCAATCGATCGTTCGTCGTTCGATTGGAACGATAAAAATTGGAAGTGTGTACGCACCTTTACTGTACACAGAAAAACCTGATTGCAAACGTAAGTAAACTGTAAAGAATTGTAAAGTCGAAGTTAGGGTATGCAGTATGACAATATATCAATACATCAAAAAAGTCCCATAAATATTAAAAATAGTCAAAGTCTCAATGTCAAGCATTGTTGGATGAGCTGAACCAAGGAAATGTTTTTGAGTACAAAAATATTTTAAAATACTTCCTCTAATCATGTCCAGATATGTCCTACATCACCAAAGAACATTTGGTTTAGGTTACTGAACAATTACTTTTCACTAGTCAATCATAATAGAGATTCAAAAACTTGTTCCATGCAAGGCTTTCATATAAGACTCAATGTTATTTCTTATTTTTGTTTTTACTTTGGATACCAAGAATGAGGCCTAAGTGACTAGTAAATATATATAGTTTTTTTTTTTTACAGCAAGCAATTCATCCCTATAATACTTTGTAAAATGTGGCACATCTGAAATTTTCTAAAATATATAGCAGTGTTTGTCCACTATAGTCTACTATAGCTTGTGTTATATTGAAAATCGTCATCTTGACACTGATGTCTAGATGTGATATCTTCCATTGTTGTTAACATCTGTGGCATGCATATTATTCAACCATTTATGCACTAGGACAAGAAAAGAGAAGTTTTCTCTTTTCCCGGGAATTGTATCATTACTAAGAAATGCAGGTCTTATAGAGAGCTACGGCCATTAACCCTTTGCTTGGTGTAAATCACTGCTGGACCTTATTATTAAACTAGAACAAAATCTAACCACCATTAACCATCAACACCAATAAGAAACAAATTCAAGAAATGCAGGAATGTTGCACAAATAATACTTTGGTTATTAGAAACATATGGAATGCTTGGAGTGGGCCAGATAAGTGAAATGTAACTTCTAGAATAAAGAAACTTTTCTTAGCACGTTGACCCTTGCAGGATGCTAAATAAACAGTGGAGTGCGCAGGGAGCTATTGTTTTTGCACTCCAAATATTGTAAACGGCATTAGAGAGAATGCAGATTTGTATGATAGTTCAGCATTTTCATCAATCCAGTTCTTATTTAAAATCACTATAAAGCTTGGCAAAGGACCAGCAGTACATTTGTTTCTGTAAGTCTGACTTTAAAAAGTTTTTTCCAAATAAAAGAAAAGCATTTTGCCACATGGTATGTGTGTAAATGCCACCCTGAAATGTTAGACTGAAGACTATACAATAAGATCCCCAAGTACATAAGGGTTTGCCCTGGCTAATCACACATATGTACATGATGGGAACAAAGATCAATAATGGTTCTTGCACACACCTCTTGTTTTCTTCTCATGGGATTATAAAGCATGAATATATTGACTTTCACACATAGCACTCAGTTGCTGGGCTGTAAAATCCACATTGTAGGATTTGTCGACCTGATTCAAATTTCATTAGTCAACCTTTTTAAGCCTAGTAGCCGGACAGCATCAGTATTACCGTATTTTTCGGACTATAAGACGCACTTTTTCTTCCCCAAAACTGGGGGGGAAAAGTGGGTGCGTCTTATACACCGAATACATGTTAAATATAAT
>NC_092859.1:132912532-132957224 GCF_032062135.1 Pyxicephalus adspersus | reverse complement strand
TTGACACAGAGTGATTAGAAGGCGATACATTGACACAGAGTGATTTTTTAGTATTTTGTTCAGAATCTTTTTTTTCTAGGTTTTTCTCCTTTAAAATTGGGTGCGTCTTATAGGCCGGAGCGTCTTATAGTCCGAAAAATACGGTAATAAAGTAATATTGTAATTGTCAGTAATGCCTTACATGTAGGCAGAAATTCACAGTTATATGTTATATGTGTAACTGTAGCATTTCCTAATTGTTCTATACAACACTAGACGGGCAAAAACTCATGGGAACTAGCAAATAGCCAACACGTGGCTCTGCAGTACTGTGTGAAGTTGCTTAGATACCTCAGGATTTTAGTTATGTGGGATGAAAATAGATTATTAGGAAAGATCAATACGCTGGCTAGCAGTTGTGATTTTGCAGACATGGAATCAGTCCAGTGTGGTAAATTACATGGATTTTATAAGTAATGTTCTGTTCTCATCAGAACAGGTCATGAGTAGTAATAACTAAATGAAGAAGAATATAAAACAGAAGGTTCCGTTCATGAGTATGGATAAGGACAACTTATGATATGATAATATTCTCCCAATAATGTTTATTTCATAAAAATGTTTGTTATCAAATGTGCAAGCTGTATTTTTTTCGTACAAGCAGTGAACATGAATCCTGTCATTGCCCTTTTTTTCTCATAAAGCATTGTAAAGTGTTATCACATAGTCAGGTAGAGAAGTCCATCAAGTTACACCAGTATGGAAATAAACATACTACAAACCAGCATATCCTAGATAAAACCATACATGGAACGTTGATACAGGGGACGGCAAAAAAAAAAAGAACCTCAGTCCTGGTTCAATTTGCTCCAAAGGGAAAAACAATTCCTTCCTGATCAAGATGTTCCCTGGATCCACAGTCTCTGGCGTCTTTTCTATAAAACTTTATTACCCAGAGTTATATTCTGAAATCACTAACTCAAACATCTCCTTATGGTTAATAATGCTTCTAATTGTCACCTTCTTGAAGCTGGTGCCATTTTAGGGGGTGATAACCTGTGAAATCATCTCTGTAAATTGACTTGTACATTGATTTTTTCATAACAGCCAGTAAAATAACACATTATCCTAACAGTACTAGAAGTGTTAAAAAAACTGCTATGTACAGAGCTGACTACATAAAATGTGTTATGTGTTTCCTAAATTGTGATACTATTTATTAAGCAGTGAATTAGAGATTCACTAAACATTCTCTAGTGTAGAAGCAATTACTAGCAATAAAAACACAACATTTTTGCCTTCTGTAGTAGCTACAGATTGGTATTACATGCTGGTCTCAAGTCACTGATCAGCCTGCACGACGGTCCTGCTCCGTAATTGTTTCTCCCAATAATGTCCCCCTAGATTGTATTAGGCATTCCTGTTTACAATGGTCATGTAGCTGTGAAACCAAGCTGAGATTGTAAATCTGATTTTTTTTTTTTTATCTCACACTCCGTACAAATAAAGTGATAAAAAAAACTGTTCTAGAATTTATTATTTTTTAGGTACACCACAAACGGCCTTGGACCATTTGGAATCATAAACTTATCTCCAAACATAATTAGAACTTTCAGAGATATAGGAAGATGAATTTGTATGTAAATCTCAACATTTCCTTGCTTTTCATCTCCTGAGCACCCATAATATTCGTTGCGGCCTCTATTACATGAAATTATGGGTAGGGAGGTTTCGGAGGATAAAGCACTGAGGTCAGGCAAGGCTTTTACAAAAATATTCAAAATTTTTAGTATATGATAACTTTTCACTACATGGGACATACACTTTTCTGTTTTATTTACAATAATACATGATCAGGTTTGTGAAATGTTTAATCACTAGTTTGGTTTTCTGGTCTGTTGCCTTCCTCTGTAACATTCTTGCTATTTTAAAACTCTAGTTCCAGTAGTCAGATTGTGAATTAGAAAAAGTGTTTCTCTTATCTTCCCCTAGCAGAATCCCCTTAGAATAGTAATTCTAATATTACAAATAGAACATTTACCAATTTATGTGGTTATGATCAGACCTCTTTTATTTATTTTGTGTTTCATGCAATTCATAACTTTGTATGTGATGATGGTTCACATTTAACTTTCCTGGTTTAGGATCATATCTGTTAACTTCCCTGGCGGTCTGAATATATCAGTAATGTTGAATGTGAAAAGCTGTTTCTTTCTGTTTAAATTTCCCGCCTGTCACGACCCCCCAACCCCCCCGAATGCGTTACATTACACATCCCATTGATAATGCAGGGGACGCAAGGCCAGGGAACATAGATGCTGGGCAGACATTGACAGAGGACGCCGCAGGCTCGTCGGGACCAGGTAAATCCTTTACAATGCTACGGGTGTGTGGCTTGGGGTTACCGCTTTTGGTATTGAAAATGGTCCCTGAGCCGCACTCGGGAATAACGCAAGGCAGGGTAAAGCTGACCTTCCTGCACATAATAAAGCTACCCCCACCTCTGCAGTTCTAGGGTATGGTTACATTTTTTTTACTTTATTCTTTGGACCAGCAGTCAGGCATTGTAAGTGAGGATCCAGGGCTTGCCCTGAACTGAGGAGTTCAAAACAAATTTACCAAATCCAACTTCTATTCAATTGAAATTGTAATGAAATAATACTCTGTTAATAATTCCTACTTTACAGATAAAAGTCATACTAAAGTATGATTAAAGCCCAGTGAGTAGTTGTTTCACTAAAATGAAATCCAGCATAATTTAAATCCAGCTTATAAAATACAAAATGGTTTTCATTTTATTTGTAATATGTACAAACAAGTTCTTTTGAGTGGAAACACATGCAATTTTTGTCAGTAAGCTCTAAGACCAACAGCACCTGAGTTCAAAACTCATTTGGGTTCCTTTGGTTCATGATTGTGAATATTTCTTGTGACTCCCCAATTATGTAGGTGTTGTCTGTCTCATCACCAAGCGGAATATCCCTCATTTTCCCTGCGGTTTTACTACACATTACCCTATGTCCTACCAAGAGCCAGGTCACCTGTAAGGCGGCCCGTGTTCTCCACATTAGCAAGGTACCTCTGACTCCTTCTTTTTGCATACAGCAGTTTGTAAGCTCTTCGGGAGAGGGTCCTCTCCTCCTGCATCACTGTCTGTATTAATCTGTCATTTGCAGCCCCTATTTAATGTACAGCACTGCATAATATGTTGGCGCTATATAAATCCTGTTTATTAATATTAATAATAAAATACAGCATATAGAGAGTAGAGGGGGATTAGTCTACCTGGTGTTGGATATTGTGACTGATTAAGGGGCTTTCTGGGTGTCTTCAGCAAGCTGCTTCTGTAAGAGCACAGTGGAAATTTACCCTGCAAAAAATAAACTCAGCTTTCATATAGTTGTATAATTAGGTTGAGTGATAAACACCAACTACTTACTCACATAGGAAGTGATGAAATGCCTTGGTATGGTGCATATAGCAAAAATACATAATTAATATACTAAAAATAAATGTGTTAGAGTTGGAGGTACCATTAATTGAGTAATCAAAGAAGACGGTCTTATGTAGTAACTCCTCAGCCCTGAGCCTTCTCACAACCTTGAGCTTTCAAAGCAAGGAGAAACAAAACACAGTGCTTTTTATCAGTGCCAAAAACCAACAACCTAGGGAAGCCCCTCTGCAAGTCCAGTCTTCATAAATGCCTGGAGTTTAGCCTAAAAATTAGAAAAGACAAAACACAAAAAACACTCAGACTGATGTGTGCAATATCTGGCTTTGAGACCATGAATGCCTGCACATCTACTGAACAGTATGTATTTCCTATTTACTGTGCTACAAAGATTTCACATATCCTGCTGCACCTCAATCCCTGTTTCCTCTGGCCCAACAGAACACAGCAACCTTTCAGCTGCTGCTGTGTCATACAAAATAGATAAAAACAGGCAAGGGTACAAGAAAACTGCAGCACAGCACAAATCTCTAACCAAATTATTCTGTCTGAAATGTATTTCAGCAGCTCCGTACTCTGCAAAGCAGTACTACACTAATGACCATATAATGATGGCCACATATTATTTATAGCCACATTTAATTAAATCTAATTTAAAAACCATACATCCAAGAGGTCACACAGGTTATGCAGGAAGATGTCTCATTGTCTAAGACAAGTTGTTAGTCATTTATCCATCCAGAATTACATTGGTGTGCCATTAGGACTTATGGTGTGCCATTAGGCAGTAATTGTCCCAACTTGTGACAAGTAGTAATGGAAAACTTGAACAGATTTTCATCCATACACAAAGATATTTCAATAAGTTGAACAAGCTCTGTGCAATAGGAAAGGTTTCTTGTGGTCTGTAATTCCCAGGGGGAAGAAGCACACAGACAGTGTTATTGTAAAATATGAGACCTTTGTTCATATTCTTCTCCACCCAGTATGGACATTTACTATTCATTGCATGCACAAGCCTCCCGCAGGAGGAGAAATACAGCACCGCAGCTTAAAAAGTCTGTACAATCATTAGGGGGTGAAATAAAAACTTCCATCACACTAAAACCTATTGTTTCAACCCTGATATACTTCCAGGAAACCTCCTGTTTTCAATTTGTACCCCAATACAATGACAATTAAATTAGGAGTGTTGCTCAATGGTTAATGGTAGCCAAAGAATGTTTGTGTGCTCAGCAGAACAGAAAATATGAGGGAATGGTACGCCAAAAATTCACATTAAAGTGGAATTAGTTTCACTTTTAAAAATGCTCAATTAGGCAGGTCAATATTGCAGAAGGGGACAGGCCTTCTGTCCCTTCTGCAATAATCTAACCTGCCTGGTTACTCTGGGTTTCTGGCGACAAAGCTGGGTTGTGGATGCACAGCATCAGATTTGGTTGCCCGAATACCCCGCATTCCCAGCTTCCTCTGTGCATGCCGGGAATCAAGGAACTCCAGTGTGCCTGCACGGGAGTTACGTCTTCCTGGCCCAGTCAATTAGGATGGTAAAGATCGCAAGCAAGAATCAAAGAAAGTTGAAAAAGAACACAGTGTTGCCCCAAGAGGGAACGGAGATAGGTGATTAATATAGGGTTTAATTCCGTTTTAAAAAAGTAATGGTTTGGTATAGTACTTATCTTATTATGGTACTGATTATAAAAATATAATTTTTACAGTTTTTGAGTTAGGTATGAGGTAAAAAATGCATATTAATATTTTGAATTCATATATATCTCTTTTTTATAGAAGCTTTATTTACGTCAAAAGCTGCTATTTACACTCAGAAATCCCTTATTGTAGGCAGTCTCTTTTGCTAACCTGTACTATTTTGTAAATCTTTTGTCATGCATTAAATGTTTAAATGAACTATAAAGAGTTGTGTGTGTACATACATACATATATATATATATATATATATATATATATATATATATATAAAATACTATACACACATAAAATACACACACACACAATAAAATATAAAACAAACACAAAATGAACTGATCCCAAAACCACTACATATGAGGTTTTAAGGTCTTTTGTAAAAGGTTTAATGGCTAAGATAATGGTGATTTACAACAGAACTTGTTGTATTAGTAAATACTTCTTTAGGAAGATTTGCCCATCGAGACAAATTTTGCAACATCTGTGTCTTGGCATTCTTTAGTAGGAAGAGCTGATTCAAGTTGTCACTGGTAAGTGTGATACATTACTGGAAAATTTCCTCCAAATATAGGGGAACGTTCTGTGGATTACGGGCAGCAAACACTACTGAATCTGCACTTTCAATAGGCACCTCTGTAGTCAATGGATAAATAGGAAATCATGTGCAGAGTAAAGAGCATAAAGGAAGTAACTTGATAAGAAAGGAAAACAGCTGTGTAAAGGATGTGCTGTAAATGATAGCAATCCAGGAAAGACAAAGGGGTCATATCTGTGAAGATACCAAGCAAGTTCAGCGAAAAGCAGTTGTATCCAATGGCAAAAAAAATATAGTATAGTATATAAATATTTAGCATCCTAAACAATACTACATTCATTCTTTATTTACGTAACATATATCTTATGCATACAATTGGCAATCAGCTGACACAGTTGTAATGTCAGTAATAGGACCCTATACACTACTTCCAAATATGTTTATTAAAATATGGTGCAAATACCTTACAAGGATAGAAGCATTAATCTCCACCATACAAAATCCGATTGTACCTTTTAAAAATATAGAGTTGTAAAGGTGGCAAGTAGAGTTAAAAAAGTGGAAAACTTCAAAATAAATTATAATAAATCAGCGGCACTGAACGTTTCGCTACCACAACACATAGTTCAGTCTATCCAGCATTCTTTTCAATTTACTTGGGAATCACATATTTTAAAATATCTTGGAATCCAAGTCTATAGGAAGATAACAGAGTTTTTTGATACAAACTTCATAACCTTATTTAAAACAATTAGAGATAATTTACAAGTATGGAAAGGTAAACCCTTTTCCTGGTTTGGCAGAGCAGCCATTGTAAAAATGAACGTGGTTCCACGCCTGTTGTATATTTTTAGGACGGTTCCGATCCCAAGTCCCTACTTCTTTTTTTATAAATTACAATTACTGACCAGTTTTTTATGGCTAGGTCGACCACCAAGGATACGCTATTCTATAGTTAGTAAGGCAAAACTACATGGTGGTTTGGGATTTCCCAATTTACTACAATACTATCAGGCAATAGGCCTAGCCTTGGCTTACTGCCATTCCAGCTGCAGAGATTGGGTAAAGCTGGAGCTGCGGCAGGCGAAATAGAGTTGGGTGCTACCTCCTGGCTGGAGTCACATTGTTTGCCTGCAGCTATCAAAACGCATTACACTATAGGTACAACATTAGCAATTTTTAAAAAATGACTGAACAAAAGGAATTTGTCAGCTACATCAGGCCTTCTCACACCGCTGGTTGAGAACTTTGATTTTAAATCTGGTCTAGCTGGGATCTAGAAGGGATGGAGGTTGGATTCGAGCCCGAGAGTTGGTGATTTCTTCCGAGTAGGTAGATCAGTGCTAAATGATCTAATGGAGGATGAAAAAGAGTTTCAATGGTGGCCATACCTAAAGATCAAAAACTATATATTTACTTTAGACTCTAAGTTCAATCCCCCCAGAAAACCTACAAAGTTTGAACAATACTGTTTGGATGGTGCTCCACTTTTGCATACTACATCTCTCATGTACAACCAATCTACACCAGATAGCTCATATAGATTTAGACAAAAATGGGAACAGGAATTGGACATTTCATTTTCGGATGACCAGTGGGATAAGGCTTGTTTTTTTTGCAGGTGAATGCATATAAAATACTTACCCATTGGTACTGGAGGCCTGACAAAATCCATAAAATGTCTCCACAGAAATCCAACGCATGTTGGCATTGCAATTCCAAAATAGTACAATGACTCACATATGGTGGGGATGTCCTCGGATAAAAGATTTCTTGAGGGAAGTCGTGAGTTTTAGTCAACTTATTACTGGTTCCACAATACAATTGAGGCCAGAGGTTTGTCTACTACACTTACACAAGATGTCTATGGAAAAATATAAAAACTCATTACCACTTCATCTGATAAACGCAGCCCGCAGTATTATTCCATTGTTTTGGAACTCCCAAGATATTCCTACAGTGAAATTGTGGTTAAGCAATGGAAGAAGCAAAAGCTATCAGTCTAGATAATATAGACAAATTTTCTGAAACTTGGGATGCATGGATTATTTTTAAAAGTACAAGTGTGTATCAGGCCACACTTATCAATGAACCTGCTTTTTTTCACCAAAAGTGTTATACCTGTAAAAATATCCAACTTATATAAATTCTGCTGTTTTTGCTAAATAAGTATTCAGAAAAGAATTCAAATAATATATTTCCTCCCTTGGCTGCCCTTAAGCACACTTCCATGCTCTACCATCTCAGTTCCTCTTTAGCTATAAACAAGGCACAGCAAATCCATAGCGATCAATGTTTGTGCAGCATTATTTATTCACTCTGTACTACAGAGCAGATGAGCGGGAAAAATATAATATAAAAAAGAGTGGTGAAAAAGAAGATGGTGTCCCATAGCAGATAAGTTATAGAGTGCTAGAGAGAGAGTTAGAGAGAATTGCTTGTGTTTTTATTTCTATTGAACAGACAATGACGGACAGATTATTACAGATACACGCCGACAGTCATTTCTGTGAATTATATGCAGCATCTTTTTATTTTAAAAACGTATACCATCTCTCAGCAGGCATGAAGTGGTAAATAAATGAATCCTGACTGTTCATGAAACAGATACACAACAGGAATTTTATAAACTGGTATCAGACTGGTAAGGGAACATGGGAATACTTTAAAATACAGCCTTTTGTTTTTATTGTAACCGCTCCAAGAATAAATGCGGTAAAATAGTTATTCATGTTCTTTTTCCCCCCCAAGGTGAATAAATACCAGAGAAAGAGATAAATAGTTGGTATTTCCCAATTCAGGCCTCATCCTGGAATACTTAAGCTGCGTACACACTTCTAATAATTATCGTTGGAAACGAACGACCGATCGGCCGAAGATCGTTCACAAAAAAGGTGACCAACGACGCAGACGTTTAAATGAACAACCAACACGGAGGATCTGATTGGCCGATGATCTTTGGCTATCGTATGTACGGTCATTCAGTGATCGTCCATGTTTCTGCAATACACTTTCTCCTTTACATGTCACTCCCTGCATCGTTGAAACGATCCTATCTAGTGTGTGTACACTATTAGTGGATTATATTTGAATGATCGCATCATTACAGCATGTACAGAATTGTGCACAATACGATCGTTCAAAAATATTCGCGCATAATCGTTGATCGTTCGTAATCGTTCATTTTCTAACGATAATTATTGGAAGTGTGTACCTAGCTTTAAACTTGGACAAGCTATATACTTATACATTTATATATCATGTTTATCCATTTACATTAGCACAGGCAAGTATATAATAAAGTATTTTTTTCACTCTGGAAAACCTAATAGGGGGCATATTACATTAAGGAATGATACAATTATAAAATAAAATGATAACATTTTATAAAAACTATAAAAAAAACATTGTTATTTACAGGGCCTTATAAATGTACCCAAACATCTGTCCTAACAATAAAGTGACCCTGTTAAATAAAATCAAATAGGAACCTAAAGAGAAAGATAAATACTGACCTCCTACTGCCCAAAGTAGCAAATATTGTAAAAGGAAGAAATAGGCACTTAATCATTCAGAAACATCTGGAAGCGTTGATCTCCTAAATTCCCGTATACACTACATCCTGTGGTGACACAAGAATCAGGAGTAAAAACCATTGAGCACAGAAGGGTCCAGAAAAATTGACACTTTTGGAAGTGTCTGCAGTATTTCTGCAGACTTTGGAGGATTGTTTCTTTTATTGCAGCGACAGTATAACTTCGAACATTGTTGTGTACTTAATTCTTTTATGTAACTAATTATTCCAAGTTAAAGGAGGCTTACAAATATTTGCCAGTGTCCTATGGGTTACAAGAAAAGACTGTGGGCCATGTTTCCCCATAGAAGCATTTTCCTATACATTTTTAGCTCCGACGAACTGAATATCAAGCTTAGGGTTTTGGGCTCTTTAAATATCAAATCCAAGAATTGGCCCATCTGAGGCTGGAGTCACATGTATTTTTTAACTAATATACATCCTATCCGTATAGTAAATTATATGATTCACACTTTTAAGAAGGAAGACATCCATGCTCACTGCCTCATGACTGTAGTGCTGCTACTAACAATACAAAAATATGTTGAAATTCTTCATGGAACAGAAAGCCATTTGACTATAATCTCATCATCATATCACACAGTACCTGTTCAGCAAGCTGAAGTCACAAGGCAGTTACATGTCCACAAAGCTCTGGCATTATTCATCTTTATAACGCCATGATCAGAATTACACCAACACTTATCCTTCCTATGAATCAGAATTAGTAAGTCAGCCAGTAACAATAACTGTCTACATAGACAACGAATAACTGACATCATATATAATGCATTTCAAAGTACCTGACCTGTCTTTTAGCTTGAGGCAATCTATCATAACCATTAAAATATATAATGTACTCATCACATACTAATTAAATATATTATGATGTGAGCTGTGCAAATTGAAATGTATACCCAAAAGAAAAGAAACTTTTAACACCCCCTACAGTCACAGGACTACATTAAAACTATGTTCTTTTTAACAAAACGTATTCAAAGACAGACAACCATTTTCTATAGTATATGGTCTAAACGAAATAGGTCAGCCCAACTAAAATTATTATTTAGATTTTGGTAGATGCTGGAGAATTAGGTCACTTTGCAGATTTGTGTATCTCTCCTTTCATTGTGAAAGCCATGCACTTGTGTTTCCAGACCTATGCAGCATTTTGTGGCCTTTATGAGCTGGTCCCACTTTGTCTGATGGATTTTTTTATTATTATACACAGAATGCATAACACAGAAATGTTTGTGGAAACAATCAAAACTCTTAATTGGACAGGAGTCACAGACTAGGCAGGTAGACCTCCCTATTGGACATATCAAGAGACCAGGGACTAACTTAGCCCAACAGGATCTACTTAATGGGTATACTAACGTCTTCTAAAACAATACACTATAAAAAGCATGCATAGCATGCAATGTTCAGAAAGCACAAAAACAGAGCCTAATAAGCAGATCATTTTATTCAACACCATTTAATACCAGACATATATTCAGGTATCTGGGCTTTAGATTCAAGCTTACTAGATACAGAAGCAAAATGGCAAAGGGCATTCTTTAGAAAGGGTAAATTGGCTCCTCAGACCAACTATTCGTGACCACACAGGAGCCACATTCCCCGATAGCCTTTGATTTCTTTATGCCAAGATCCCTAGAGATGGTTTAATATTCCACAGTTCCCAAACAAAAACAGTCAAGTAAACAGCAAACTTATGATAGGATCCAGATGATGAGAAATGCTCCAGTGAATGTGATGTCATTTAAACAAATAGAAACACAGGCCTGTGTTCCAAAACTGCTTCAAATAAAAATAGATTTTAATGACTTCCTGGCCCCAACAATAGAGGAGGCACAGAGAATGTTGAAAAGTGACATCAAGATAAATAAGATGGAGGCCCTTCAGACAAGAGTCAATGAGATGGCCTTTTATGATCCATTACTGCCATGGCCACTGGACATTACCTGAGTCAAATTCTACGGCTTACTCCACCCTTATGCTTCTACATAAAACAAATATTTGAGTATGATTCAATGTTCTCCGTTATGAAATTTTCTTCTTAGCTCTCCCTGTCAGATACATCAAAAATATCCCATTGGTAAACATTTTCTCACACACCCTGCCTGCTTTTTCGTATATCGCTGCAGCAAAAGTAAACAGGCCACGCTGCAAAAATAAATTATTACATCATTGAAGACATTTAAGTATTTCAAACTTGTGCACAGCTGCAGGACAAATGGGTGAGCAAAAAAAAAGCCTCCTCTGATTTATTTTACCTTGTCACTGGTATTTTGCACCCCATGACTAGTGATAGTAGTGCTGAGAAGAGAAGGCCTAGGAGATTCTGGAAGCTTCTGGCCAAGAAATGAGGCAGGTTCTATCTGACTTACTTCAGTTTCTTCTGAACACTGGGAAAACTTGTACAACTGTGCAAGCAGCAGGTAAGCATGGCAGGTGGCTTGAAGTCAAGCATTCGTCTTCTCTCTTCAATAGGTATGGAAAGGTTAAAACCTTAGTCATTAGGGAATAGTTAGAGGAAATACAAGATGCTATGGTTGTCCCTAAAGCAGGAATACAGAGATCTTCCGAAAGCAGCACCTGTTCCAGTAAAAAAATTGGTATTTCCTCCCACTTTGGTGAATATTTGATTTATAGTTTTAAAAATTTACCCCAAACATTCACTGCAAGATAAATATCTTTTAAACAAGTGTGATTGATTTACCACTAGTGAATGTTTAGTTTAGGTCACATTCTCTGCTTGATAAATATGCCCCATAGTATTCTAATTCTAGGGCAGGAATTCAAGTGAAATATCCCCGACGAGGAACACAGACATCAGGAACATCTTAACCAACACCGTTAGCCATGTCCCGTTCTGAAAAAAACTGATGTGATTATATGAACTCTTCCACACAACACCTTTACAAACACAGGGTGGATCTAATTTTAGCTTGTTCCAGCAAGTCACTCACCGCTTGCCAGCATCTCATTTCTTGCAGACTATGACAGCCTGAATCAGCAGGAACATAACTAACCTCACGTGCTGCAAATCAATAAGTAGAATGAATCTCACTCATCTACCTTACAGGAAACTTCGTTTATATGATGCCGAAATAAAATATATGTGGGTTTTACAAACTGAAATGCAGGTTTAGGGGCCAGGTGCACTTCTGCACTTATCATATTAAACATGATATGCATTTTACTACCAAGGAAAGAATTTACAAAGAGTTTCCTGTATATGTTCACCAGACAAAAGGAAATTGTTCTTCACTACCTGTGCATTTTATATCTGCTACTATTCATTAATAGTGATCAAGTGATTGGTAGATTCTGGCACGCAAAGCTAGACCCTGACCTGTCCAGACTACTTCAGCTACATTTCCCTGCTATGATTCCAAAATTTTTGCCAAAAGTGGACTTTAGGTGGACCAAGGAACAAGGTAATGGACAATCAAGTACTTATAAAACAAGATATAATTAGGCTGTAAACAAGCACTTACTGACCACTACAGCAACATGCACTGTGAAGAAATTAATTCGTACAGTTCATGGCAGATAGCATAAAGGGGCCACTTTTCAGTTTTCCATGACTACCAAAAGGTCAATAATGGCTTGCTTAAATCATATTTACTTTTTGTTGAGGATATATATATACTTGAATGCTCTAATCCTGGCCGCATATCCACAGAATTTTAAGCAGAAGAAGAAATAAGGTTTTGTTGTAAGGCTTACCTTTAATTTAAAAGGCCTTTGGTTGGGTACATTGTAGAAGTGTCTGAAGGACTTTTATTAACAATACAATAATCAACCAATAAATATTACTAAAGTCTCCTGTAATTTCAGGGGTTTCAACACAAAATATATGTGTGTATGGAAAATTGTACAAGTTAATTTCACTTGTAAGATCCACCAAATCTAAACTCTGTGCACAACATATTCCTAGAAACGTATTCCTCAATAGCTACAAAGGACAAAAATCTGCAATAAATGCCTTTACAAAACAAATTATTACCTCACTGACATCATCATTGACCTTGACATCATCACAGTGCAAAGAGCAGAGCTGTGGGAGAGACCAAGGAGGTCTGCTTACTACAGACTAAAAACTACAGGGAGGAGAAAACAAGACCAGTCTCCCTGTGGAAGAAGAGAGAGAACCTAATGACAGGTCTTTAGCACAGGAAGCTTCAGAACAGAGGCAAGTCTCATACTGGATTACTGCACAGGTCTAGAAGAAATACACAAAGCAAGATACAAGAAGACACATACCTTCTGTGCAATTAGTATTGACTAAACACATTTCAACTTTAAAAAAATCACAGTTTAACTTGTTACATTTCATTTTTACCGCCTGAGAAAGTCTGGAATGTGCATTCTTACTTTTACAAGCCAAAGGTGGAAGCTGTTTTTCTCATTGAAAACGTAAGGCAATAAATATTTCTGGCATGTTTGCAGTTCATTGTGAATGTACTTCCTCACCTTTCAAAAAGTAGCTCTGTAAATATTTCAGAATATCTCCAACATATATTTTTTTTTTTTTTACTGAAAGCAACATCTCACATTTCTGTATTTTAATGAAAACCTGATGACTGCCAGTTACATGGAGTCCCCTATGTCCTTCTAATGCCCACCTCACATGTATTCAAGATGGCTTAGGGCAGGGGTGTCAAACTCAAATACACAGAGGGCAAAAATTAAAAAGTCGTGGGCCAACCTTGAAATTTTTTGAAAAACTTGAGGAAATGTTTCCTTCTCAATAGATATAAAACCTTTTCATATGGAAACAAAGAGGTTTTGCTTCACATTCAATCTGGAACAAGCTTATAATAGCGAAAGAGACATTAAAAAAAAATGTATTTAAGAAACCATTTTATGCCTCCTTTAGCCTAGAGTTAAATTTCAATGGTAACCTTTTTGCACAGGCTAACAATAATAACAATATTCTTCTATGAAATTCCAACCTTTGAAGTCCATGCCTTGGAGTAGCAAGGAAAATTACAGCTGAGGGGGAGTGCTGGAAATGCCAGACACGGCCAACGCGGAGCTAAATCTTGAGTGGCCCGCCGCTGGAACTCCCTCTTCCTTCAAATAGCACCGCTACTAAAATTCCTGGCATTATTTGCGTCTATAAAACAGTCCAATGCGGGGCCACTCATAGGCAGAGAGCCCGCTGGTTTATAGATGTGAGTGATGCCGGGAATTCTAGTAGTAGTGCTATTTCAATGCAGCGGCTGGCCAGCTGAAGTTCATATTTAGGATTCCTAAAAAGGACGTTGGGGGCTAGATTTTGTCCCCGAGCCAGAGTTTGACACCCCTGGCTTAGGATGTGGAGGAAGCCTCAAGTGCATGGATTTTGTATTGTGGAATGAGGGGGAGAATAGTTCTGCTTTAATATTCTACAGATTTTGGTACCATAAACAATTAGCATGATTTTTTTTAAACAAATGCTGTGTTTATGTTTTTTTTATTTATTTTGTATCTTAGGGCGTCTGATGTCTGTCCTTCAGTCTTTTTCGGGCACTTTCTTTCTACATTAAATAAATGTCAGCGGCACATCATCATGACAATAGTAATGACAATAATGACAATAGTGGACCATTGCTGCAAAATATGTGTCAAAATAACTGTCTCCACTAAAACCACATATGGAAGGTTGACAAGCGGCATATAGTATGGGGGAGGGCTTAACCAAAAACTTTTTTTATAGCTGGATCAACAGAATTTCTTTAAAAGCAGATTTAAAAATATTAAAAACAACTTTTCAGATTAGATATGTTAAAATGTATATGAATACAGTAACTGAATTGAGATCTACTTTAATTCTCAATAATATTTTGACATGTGTGAACTGTGTATGACCCTTCCTCTTTGCTGAAATATTTCTCGGCCCTCTGCAGATGCATTTCATATAACCTTCTTACCCACTTGCTAGAGAAAATGAAAGCTGAACTTCAGGCAAAAAGGCAAGTGAATTTTAATATGAAACTTTTTCACTGTTTATTTTAAGTTTCTTTTAACAAGTACTCATGTCTGTTTTTATATCGGCCTTCTGTAGTCTCCTACAGTGCTGTCCTTAGAGCAGTGAAGACCAGAACACTAAGCAAATCAGGGTTTACGTAGTCTTTTAGAAAGTACAGCACTCTGGCAGGCCTGTCTAGATCACAGGGTTGGTTGAACAGAACTACAGATTATTTACTTCATAAACATATTGTACCTTTGTATTTATATGCAAGCTTGGAGTGCAGCTTAAAGATCGGCACCATGGCTCCCATTGCCCTGATGTGTCAGCAATCAGTGCAGGGACTCAAACATTTAAATGTTTATGTCTGGACAAAGCCTGATTGTTACGGTGTCCCTTCTCTGTTTCCAATATTTGTTTTATATGCTCTTTTTTCATATTTTTTTACTACAGTTAAAGTGCCATTGTTGAGCTATTCCACAGCCATTTTCTGTTTTCAGATTTTCTTTGCTCCCATTGACCACTAGACTTTATTGAAATTTGTTCAAGCCCAAGCAAAAAAGTGTCACCACCAATCCATGTGGCTTCTACAGGGGTATGTATATAAAACTGCACAATTCAAAATGGCACAAAATGACAGATGAAAGCAGAGAGCGGGCATATAAAGAGCACCACTGGCTTTGGGAGGGTAGTAATGAAAAGGAAATTATTTACTTGGAAAATATAGAATTAAATTTCAAATAAAAAAATATTCATATCTAATGGGTTAGGATGCCAGGCTTTTCTTCATTCCAGATTGAAAGAGCAATACAGGTTACAGTTTTGGTAATTTTCAGGCAACTATGACTAAATCTGCAGGCTGTATAGTGCTGATAAAACTTCAGACCTAGCCATTGATGGGTTGGGATTACAAAAATTATTTTAAACACACATTGGCAGCTTTATCTGATACTTTGGTCTCAGTTTGTCCTTCCCTACATGCATCAGACAAAGTGGCTGTTATGGTGTTAATTTTGATCCGTCCAGGAGGGTGAATATGTCTTTATAAAACGACCTCGCCGACTGTTACACTTGTTGTAATGCTCACATTAGCTTTGAGCTCTTTACAGAACTGTTGTTTCAATAGAAAATGTAACCAAACCTAATCCTTGGTAACTGTTTATGTAAGAGATATTTTGAATGTCTAGCATTTAATTCAATGCTCTCAGTGCCGAATTCCAGGATGATTTCCATGCACAGTTGTCCTCTACTGACGCACGTTAAGAGTACACAGAAACCTTGAAAACTGTATTCTTCTGTATTATAATGTGTATCACAAAAGAACAGAAAGCAAACATGCACAGAGCTAAAAACTCTGCAGCGGTTGTCCCTACATAACAGGATTAAGATGTCAAACTTTATTCCTTGGAGAAAACCCAGACACGGTTTGGTGGCAAAAGCAAGCTAGAAACCACCTATGAAACAATTGAAAGTATTCCTTCATGTATATTACTGTTCTCAAATGAAAAATAAAAGATACTATATCATCCCAATACTGACTGAATGAACACTTGCCAAGGTAATACCTCATTTTGTTGGTATGAAGGTCAGCATCCATAAAGATACTTTGTCATGTCCCTTGTTATCTGGCTGTCGTACAAACTCCCAAACCCTTCCAAAAGCAGTGTGATGTGCGGGATGCAAGGTTCATAAACACAAACATTGGGTTCAGCTTGTCATTTGTATTTATATTAAAGAAAAACCCCAGGGAGAAAAAGATCAGCTGCCAATACTTATTTCTCCAGCTTAAAATGTTATTTGACTAGCTGTCATTCTGATTCGCCAGATTCAACACTTTCTAAATAATGAATCTGGAACCAGCAAGAAGGAGGTGAATCTGCATTTTGCCAGTCATTAGATTGTCATAATGGCAGCTTGCTTTTCAGAAGGATGGCTCACACCTGAACTATGACTCTCTGAACATATTTCCTTTTACTTATACCTATGATTTTGTAAGGAATTTCTTTAGTCAACAGCTGTGCATGGAATTAGGGGGAGCAGAAAAATTAGTAAACCTGTGAATAAAAGTTTCCAAACCAAACCAGCAGTTGACAGCTGAATTAAAGTTCTACTTTAAAGAATATATAATCAGGCAGGCATTATTGCAGAAAGGGATAACTGATGTTCTTTCTGCAAAAAAAACGTTCCTACGTTCCTGATCGCTCCAGGTTTTTGACAAAAAAAAATAGGCTGGGTTGCACACATGCAGCATCAGCTTTGGTTGCCAGGATTTCTGGCATTCCCTGCTTTCTTTGCACATGCCAGAAATGGATGAACTCCCACATGCCTGCGTGGGAGTTACATTATTTGGCCTGGCCAATTGAGATGGCCAAAGATTGCAAGGAGGAAGCAAGGAAAGATAAAGATGGTGTGGAAAAGGGGACAGGTGAGTAACACAGGGTTTACTTTCACTTTAAGACAGCTGATGAACAAATAGAAAATTTACACAAATATTTCGTTTTATGATTTACCAGCCACAGCTCACCCAAACATATTATATTACCAATGACTTCCTAAAAGGAAATACATATTGGCAGTGACTAGGTCAGCACATAGACTCACTGGGCCCCAAACATTGTATTGGATGTGGCTGGAATACTGTGCTGATTCTCCATATGTAATGATACTTTGGTTGGAACAGGAGGCATATTTGCAAATTATTTTGTAACTAAGGCTACGTACACACTTTAGACTTTTGTCATTGGAAAGGATCTTCTACAATCATTTCCAACAACAAAAGACTGAAATATGAATGAATGAATGAATGAATGAATGCATGAATGAGCACTGTACATACTGCACCGTTCTGCTTTATGGAGAGGGGAGAGGAGCGAGCTGCACCCTGCTGCGCTCTCTCCTTTTCACTTGTATTGCAGTCATTCGTCATTTATGGACCTGCCAGGACTGATCCATGAACGACATCGGACAAGCGCTGTACAACCGTCAGATTCTCATCCGATACAAGCCCAGAAGCAATATTTGGACGAGAACCCTCTGACATGTATGTAGCCTTAGTTACCATCCATGTTCATCTGTGATACAACAAACGTAAACAACTTGCTAAGTACATTTATGTATATAGCAACAGGTTTTACTGTAAATCTTGTATATCAAGTGAGCAATCAATGGACGTCAGGAACTTGAACCAAGAGCTTTCTCAGGTGCTTATGTGTATAAGGCCTTACAAAAAGTCTCTAACAGTAGACTAATAGAATAATTCAACATACGAATGTTCTGTTAGTGTACATTTGTTTGCAAAGTATCACAACTATACCTATGCTATGTGAAGACCATATTTGCTAAGGTTCATATAAGGTAAAAATCATACATTCAGATATGTACCGTGTTATCTTAAGTACATTCCCAGTTAACTGTCCTATGAGATTGCCTCCAGAACACCCCCACACACGTTCCTCAAATGCTTTCACTTTGTAACAGCAAAGGCTTTGAGCTTTGCATTACCAACCTCATCAGCGTATTCTCACAGCATATTGGGCTCTCGGAGAGATATATCAGACTCTGCCTTGAGAAAAGGATACTGCGAGGTCTGTAAGTATTGGCCTGTGACGCCTGTTGCTTTGTGTGAATAAAAGACAGCATTGTAACTCTACCAAAGTTTGCAAGTGAAGATTTCTATTTTTCTATGAATGTTCAGTGGTTTCAACCAATTCACTTGAACAACCTGCATGACCTGAAAGCTAGACTGTAAGGTGTTTTGAATTGATTTAGTCCAAAGAGGGTAACCACATTTTATTTTTATCCTTATTTTACTGCATACCCGAGCTCTCTATTTCGATTTCAATTATCTTGATTTCACATGTGTATTTTACCTACCCCCACATTAGACTCCACTCCATAGTAAGGCTTTGTACACACTTCAGATGATTCTCACCCGAAAACAGTTATGCTCGTCTCGGATCAAACACATGTACAGCAAAAGCCCAACACTCATACTCCCCCTCGCCAAGTGTGTACAGTGCTCATTCGTTCATCTGTCACTATTTGTCTCTGAAAACGATCATGTAGACCATTTCCAGCAACAAAAATTGCATGTGTGATTAAAAATAAAATGTGTGTATGCGGCCCTTCACAGGCATCAAAGATAAGCAACAGAGATTAAACCATGTACCTTAACTTGACTGACACTTCCGCGCAAAAGTAGTCAACAGGGAAGGATCTGGCACAGTAACAGACTTTATCACACCATTTGGATAAAAAAAACATCCTTGGGAAACAATGCTGGACTGCTAGTTCTGCCCTGTAGGGTTTGACAAGGGGGAGCTGTAAGTGGTTGGGCAGTACAGGGAAGACACTTTTGGGAATCAGCTGCATGAGAAAAGGAAGCCAGCAGGACAATTAAATAAGGAATCTGCACACCAAAAAACACTTGGTAAATGACAACTGTTACATACAGATTCTACTATAACCTGCACTTGCAGAAGTAATAATCTCCTGTGCCCTCTCTAATGACCCCTACCTCACTGCAGGAGTTCATTCTCATGGGTAAGGCACAGTGAGGCTCCCAATCCCAACATGGAGCAATAGATGCCACAGTCTGGGATACTTATTTTTATCTAATATTTTCAGTCCAATTTAATTTTGCCAGGAGTTTACTTTTTACTCTATTTTACCCAAACTCTGACCCCTTGCCGAATGCCGAAAAAAAGGAGGGCTTTTTTGTCTGTATTATACCTCTACACCTTCTCATTGCAAATGTCAGTCTGAACTGAACACGTTAAGAATATGAAACATATAACAGATCTCATTAAGTGATTAGCATTACAAATCTATACAAAATTTGTATATGTCTGGATTGATACTGAAATGAATAAATACATAGAGACATAAATGCATGGCAGTGTCTACTTCTACATTAGAATTTTGCAAGTATTTGTATAACCAATTAGAACAGAAGGTCTGAATGCCAACTTGTCATCAATAATCAATAGTGAACTGATTTTTCATTTGTAGAGACATCAGTAAAAAGGCTTTTGCTCTCTAGGCGGCTTTTCCTTGGCCCCAATCCTGTTTTAGATTAGTAAGAATAGTAAGTAGGCCATATTTCCCCTGACATCTAGCACTGCCAAGCTTGTGTTCATGTTTCAGATTCACAGCTGTTACATGATATGTTGCAAGACACAAGAGCGAAATATAACACACAAACAGAAAATTATGTTAGGGCCCAGAACAATTATTTATTTGCAGAACACATTTAATTTTGTTTGATTAACTATTTCTCCTCTTCTCTTGCACCCATCTTCTGCTGTTTCCTAAACCCTCACTACTTCCCAAGGCTCCATATCTCCCCTCATATTGTGTGATACTTCCCCCCTTTGGTTGTGTATAGTCAGTTTCATAACAGCATTTTCTCTTCCAGTAGTGACTTCATAGCTACCCAGCCCCCTTATGTAAACACAGAACACTCTTACAATCTGACCAGAAGAGTGCCTTTGTTATGAAATTTAAGGATGACCTGCTTTAAGTTCAAATGTATATTGCAAGTAAATATTATTTATGGAAGGAAAAACTCTTCAGTTAAAGCGTACCTAAACTCAGAAAATTCAAATGACTTAATATGTTTTTTGGGCAGTTTTCAGTTTAGTTTCTCTTTAAGCCTTTAAAAATACTTGATTCTCTCCTGCAATTTATTATAATACATTTATATAATGCAATTTATTAATACATTTGTGAAAGCATCTCTCAAAAGTCCATAGCCTGGCAACAGGTTTGCATGAAAAAAGAAACTAAAGAGTTTTGTGAAAAGTCATGTCAGTGGTAGATGGCACTGTGTTTCTTTGTAGGTGCACATAGAAAGGAATATATACATCAGGAATCACTAATACAGAAAGGAATATATACCTCAGGAATCACTAATACAGAAAGGAATATATACCTCAAGAGTCACTAATACTGATATAAAGTTCCACTTCCAATTTTGAATCAGGCAGGGCTTCATTAGGAGACAGGTAATGTCCCTTCTGCAATAAGCATTCTTCCCTGCCTGATCGCTTTGTGGCAATGTCAAAATCTGATTGATTGACGGGATAGTTGGCAATCCCAGCTTTCATCTGCACTTTCCAGAACTCAATGAGCTCCAACGTGCCTGCTCCAATCAAAAAGTCAGAAATCACAACTAGGAAGAGAAGAAGAAGGAAGATGGCAGTGCCCTGTGATAGAACAGGGGCAAGTTAGTATAGAAGAGTTTAATTCTGCTTTAATTGCCCATTGCACCCTTCCAAAAAAAAAAAAAACACCAGAAACAGCCTTAATTATTCTATTTTGTCATGTGTGCCAATGCAATCCACGCTTTACAAACTGTACTAAATAAGAGCTGCATGTGTTATTTAAGCAACAGATTCTCCAATACAGTTGAAATCTAATTGGTTGTTATGGGCAGTTCAGAAAGATTATATTTCTGTTTAGTAAACATAAAATAAGTTATAGATGTCAAACAGGTTTTCTTTTCAGATTGTCTGACCGGGACTGCCATTCACTGTTCCAAATAAGCCAAAGATGTTAATGTCGTTACCACAACATCAATTACAAAACAGGCAAGACCCTAGGAAATAGTTAATGTTTAATTAAATAAGGGAAAGCATGTGCAATGTGCTCAGTTTTGTAATTACTTCCCACACTTGTTATCATGTAATCATTGTCTGCACAATTACACTGAGAGAAAAGGGGAAGAAAAGCATTTTAGCAGAAATGAGGCTACTCTGAGTTACAGGTTCAATGCTCTAAACTGGCCACATAGAAAAATAAGCTTGTGGCAACTGGAGGCCTCCGGAAGCTTTTGTTATTGTAAATCATTTATCAACATGTTGAAGATTGTCTATGCAGCTCAGTCATTCCTATAGAGAAACAGAGTAAAGCCTTAAATGCACTGCAATCATTCATCTATTGAATTCAGAAGGAGAATGATGGAGACACAAGTCATTCCAGATGTCTTACTGTATGCCGGAGTTGTTTGAAGAGAACATCTGCATGTCTATGGCTGTTAATTATTCAAACATACTCAGTGCTCAACCCAGAAATTTTTTTAAGCCGGGTGGGAAGAAATTGTAGGCGGGTGGCAGCACCTGTATTGTGACCAAACGCTTCAGTAACCACCCAAAAAAAGCCGGGTGGGTGCTAAAAAGTGCCGGGTGGTGCACCCAGCTAAAGGGGCCTGGGGAGAACCCTGATACTCTACCCAAACGCTGTAAGCCTTTCTAAAATCTCAAAATCAGTACCATTTTTGCACAAAAGTACCTAGTACAGGCGTGCCTATATGTGCCGTCTCCTGTCTTTTCTCTGTTATATTTTTGGAAAAGACTATAAAAATATCAAGGAGGAATAGTAGTTAAAAAGGATGGCAGATCAGCCTTTACAAAAAGAACAATTGTTCTCTGTAGAAGAGTGGACCTTCTGTCCTCACAATCCCACACTGATACAATGACAATCGAATGACAAGGCACAAAAGCTGAATGGATGTTGTGCACCAATACAAATGGCCCTTATTAAAGGCATACCAGTAAAGAGGCCTACTCTACTGCTCTTCTCCAAGACATTTCTTCACTCTCCAATGGTAAACAGAAACAGTCATGTTATTATCACAGATTTATATAGAGCCAGCATTTCACTTAACAATTATGGAGGAACAGAGATACAAAAATATGGGCATCACAGACACACACTATAGTCATACGGCAAACTCAGTATTACAAAGCAGAAAAGGGTAAGGCCTTATACAGTAATATCGGCCCATTTCAGGTGGTGGAGCTGGGCTTGCCCATATTAACTTATAGTATAAAGCAGTCTTTCTTGATCTTTTTTTAACTTTCGGGTCTTTCGGGCACCCCTACTATAAATACTTTATCCACAGCTCACAGAATATGAGGGTGGTCATTGGGAAGAATACTTCTTTTATTGTTGGTCAGTGGGAAGAATCAAATCATCATTGGTGTCAGTGGTAACTGACCTGAGATACAAACTGCTTAAAGAACCTCTGGCAACCTTTGGAGGAACCCTGGTTGAGAAACACTGCTCTAAAGAATTTAAAGGTTAATCAAGCAGTGAGGAGACTCGGTAAGCTGTGGTGTCCAAAATCTGCAGTAGATAGTGGTGATGCTGTCAGAATATTGAGGGGAACCAGAATGGAGTTTTCATCTGAACCACTAGTTACCAAACTGCTATGTATAATAATAAGTGGAGTTGGAGCTATGCTGCCTTTTGCTGAAGTCACTGCTCTATTGAAGTCAAGTGAGTGAGGTATAGAGACCATCATACATGACTATTATGCCGAGGCTGCTGACTTACTCATACTTTAACACAGCTTACACCTTCACAATAATCAATTACATCAATGCAGTAGGCACTGCAAACACCAACACAAAAAATAATTTGACAATACAGTAAAGAAATGTGCAAAATTATAATGTAACATTTAATATTTATTGAGATATTGCTCATTAAACATTCAGAGAATGAATCAAATGCTGAACTAGCACAGCTACATGGAAAACAAATGCTTATTTTCCCTTTGTGTTATATCAATCCGTTTTTCATTCTTCACTGTGCTTGAATACAGGATGAAAACCTTGTGAATACACCATAGCTGTCATGAATAGCTGCTGAATGGAATGACAGGTCATCTTCTGACTAATCAGTAATTCACCATGAACATCCACAAAAATGGAACCTATTAGCAGCTCTGCATTTCTACATGCGATGACAACAACTCATAAATAATGTATATCCAGCTGATTCAATGCCATTCATGAATAAGTATGCTCTATAGGCCTGGAGAACAGGTCAGTGCTCACATTTTACAAAGGTGACTGTAATGGCGGCTCTTCCTGACGTCCATTATTGGGATGTTGTAATAAAATGAGATGCTGAGTGTCAGATCCTCACAGCTCTGATCTGATCAAGTAAATATGAAATGTGCTTGTATTCCTATCATCCTAAGATCTGAAGAATCTCATAAAGTGCACTGATGTGACTTGAGGGAAATAAAAGGAATTAGTGAAAGAAGAGCCTTATTAGTAAAAATCCTTAATGCAAAAACCCATTAGGTAAAATGGAAAAATACATTATTATAAAATCTGTATTGAGAGGAACTCAAGCTTTGTTTAAAAAAATGATAATTGCTTAGCTGTAGCTCTGACACTTCGCTAACCTAATCCTGAGTTCTGATTTTACTTTACTTGCTATTTGCTTGTTACAGGTCATTCATAGTCAAGTATTTTACGGCATGGTAGCAGCTTATAAAACCAATTCTTTTTATAGTATACCCAAGTGTCAGTGCCCACTTTTGGCTTAGTAAACCAAAAATCTGAGCTGTCTCCAAAGCTAAGCAAATCCAACACACAATCCCTGTAACCAGCAGAGAAGAGAACCAATTTCCCACACTGATAAAGGACCAAAATCATAATCATAGGCAGGATCTGGCTCAGTAAAAGGCAACTCTAACTCTTACCAATACTCATGACGGAAACGGTATGTTGCTTATTTAGATATTTAGAAGAGGAAAACAGAAGACCTACCAATGTCTGGCTAACTACCACCTGTCTGTTGTGTCTCTTATCTACCCCACAGTAACTATAAAAAGTGTGTTGACTGTACTGGCCTTCCAACAGCATCAGGACCAGTAGAGGAAGAATAAGGATTTAGTGATTTAGGGTTTACAGCACATTTGCAATCCTTTATATTCTCATATTCTCTGTGATTTGCGGATGGTCAATAACAACCTTTAGATGACAGCTGTACCATTGGAACAACCAGGGACCTGTTCTGCAACCATTCATAGCGTGAACAGTGACACTTGAGGGAAGAAGCAAAAAATACAGGAGCAACTTAAAACTGAATTCCTCAAGTGTGGCCCAAGGTTTCTATCACAAGCTTTTTGTGTGACTATATGGTACAATATGTATTGTTAGACGTTTATGGCATGCCATGTGTATAAACATGAACATTATTCTTCCACTCACTGCAAAAATGTATTAGGTAGCAGTGGACATAATGGAGACTTCATGGGGCATGTTATGTTACTACAGTATATGAGGTTTATATACACATGGCCCAATAAAACCAACCCATTTACCCATACCCACTTTCCCCATGGTCTGACCTGTCCTTTAGTTCAGGAGGTTAATACAGGAGTAAAGCATGCTTAGTGTAACATAGGGTAAACGATATTTTGTTTTTTGTACAGGCAAAAAAGTGTTCCAGGGCATTAAGGTCACTTCAACAGAAACATGATGGCATTTCAACAACTCCTGTGTAACACTAACAGAGTTGTGTAGAATCAAAAAAAACAACATAATAAACAGCCAACGACCGCCCACAGATCACACCCAATGCAGATGTTCCAGCTGTGCACCACAGAATATTAAATAGTGATGTTACATGAAGCAAAAATGAAAAAATCCAAAACTTCAACTGATTTGTAATTATAAGGTAACCTAGACAATACCAACAATGAAATCATAGCGGGCCTTATTTAATTAATTCCATGATTAAAACAGTCAAAGAAAACACATAAGCAGATTTCACCTTCTATCGGAAACTCATTTGCATGTTGGAGTTGGGAAATATGTACGTCTGATTATCAGTTACCAGGACAGCTATATTAAAAAATGGCCAACTATAGCCTAATCCAACCTACCAAAATACTAGAGAATTCCTTGTTTATTTAATAATGTGGGCCTGAAAATACATGACACCGATTCAGGAAATACCTGTTTCCTGTAATAAAAAAAAAACAACGATTTGTAAAATATCACAATCTGATCCACTGTGTCACCATCTTTCATCACAATGCAATAAAACCATCGAAGCATGAGCAAATGTACTGATGTTGGACCATTTCAAACACTCTTAGATGCGGAGGTAATAGGTCTTGGG
Organism: Pyxicephalus adspersus; assembly: GCF_032062135.1. Lineage (NCBI taxonomy): Eukaryota > Metazoa > Chordata > Amphibia > Anura > Pyxicephalidae > Pyxicephalus > Pyxicephalus adspersus. The sequence goes on along the minus strand of NC_092859.1, from coordinate 132,931,087 downwards.
ATTAAACAAGTATTACATAGAATAAAACATTAAATAAGAACAAAAAACAGAAAATGCTATAGTTTTTTTTTTAATATACAGATAATATTTTTACTTTGCTTTTTATTTTCTTTTGTACTTTTAAAATTCTAAGATCAAAAATAAAAAATGTTTTGTTTAGACAATAGGAATTTAATTCCAAAACTATTTCATATTTTTGTCAAAAGCTGGGTACACATGTGCAATGGTTCTCGTCTGATAACTGGCTCAGTGCCAATATTGGACGAGAATCTGGCGTGTGTACAGCGCTCGTTGCCCATCGTCCAAATGACCATCCTGGCGGATGCACAGACGATGGGCGACAACGATCGAAGATCAGAACAGTGCTGTATGTACAGCGCTCATTCATGCATTGTGCAGTCATTAGTCGTTGGAAAGGATCATGAAAGATCCTTTCCAACGACAATTATTGCACGTGTGTACATAGCCTAAGTCAGTGTTTCTCAACCTTGTTATCATGGGAGAAGCCTTTCAGGTCTTTCAGGTCTTCAGGGAACCAATGCTATAATTACTATATATACAATTCACAGTACATTAGTGTTGTGGTCAATGTGTAGAATGCCTTCTACTTTACTGGTTATGTCATTCTTACACACAGTCAAAATGATTATTGGTGTCAAAGTGACCTGAGAAGCACAAATTGCTCATTGCTCAAGGAACCCCCAGCAACCTTTGGAGGAACCCTGTGGTTCAGTGGAACCCTGGTTGAAAAACACTGGCCTAAGGGGTGATAGAAAGGTATACAAAAAGTTATCTGGATCTCTCGTTAAGGATCATTCTGGACCTCTCATTCTGACACACACAGCTTCATGCATTATGTGCTGCACATTCCCAGTGTGTCTTCTGGGTACAAGGATTTTCCCCTTTGTTTTATATAACTGTAGTTTCTTTACATTTTCCCCCATTTACTGAGAGGGGTGATTTGTTCTTTTAATTAGACAATGACCATCTGCTACTCTGCCTGGCTCAGGGAGTTGTTTAAATGCACATTGGACATTTTAGCCCTGAAGAATACATAAAATGCCATTATATGTTTCCTGAAAGCACAAACACTGAGAATGGTGGTAGATGCAAGTGATATCTGCAATCTGGTATAAAATATTAAACATTTGGCTGCATTGAGTACACAGATCCCCAAGCACATCCTAAAACCTCTAAAAAGGCACATGAAAATCTGACAAATTACCATGTTTGATATTGATAGCTGTGATCCTGGAAGTGATCATATGGGCTTCTCTGCGTTCAGTGTACAGAGAAGAGAATGGATTCACCACTTCTGCTGCTCATAGAAGTGATTAGGAAGCTTTAAAGCTAAGTTCAGGCTGGCAGAGAGGTTGTGGTGTGGTTACTGCTTCCTCATAACCCTGAACAGATCAATGTGCCGTCTCTCCTATAGGGAATGGGTTCCAAGAGGAACAGAAGTGAGAGGTTCAATATATCCTGCTGCTGCTTGTTGTAAAATGTTTAATCAGTGAGGGCAGCTGAGCAGATGGCAAGGTGCCAGCCTTCCAGGGCTGCATGAGAACCACTCTTCCCTCGCCAGTCTGAACAAGCCCTTACTTCCACTCAGGTTACTTGTATGTAAAGCCCTGAGTCAGAGGAAGGAACACAAACTTCAAACTGCTATAGAGGCCAAAGATTATTTACACAACAACGCTGCCATTTAGAAAATATTTTGTTTTTGTCTAGTAAATATGGAATATCACACACAAACATCTTCCATTCTCTGTCTAAGCCAGAGTCCGAAAATTTAGAAGCTTCAAGGCTCTCCCTTAGCTTCCTTGCTACACAACTTGTTGTTAACATAACTCAATAGCTCAAGATTAAATTTACAAACAAAAGAGAAGCAGTTAGGGCAGAGATTATTTGCAGTGCAGTGTTAAACCCAGAATTTTTTTTGAAATAGTAGGTGGGTGGCAGCCCCAGTATTGTGACCCAACTCTTCAGTAACCACCCAAAAACAGCTGAGTGGGTACTGAAAAGTGCAGGGTGGTACGCCCAGCCAAAAGGGACTGGAGATAACACTGCAGTGACGCATCTCTTAGTGGACTCAGTCCAGGATAAAGCGTGCCCCTGTAATGCTGTTTTATAAGCTAAACCACAGTTTAGCTCTTATGGATAGAATATATTTATTTGTAAAACAGAGATTCTGTATCAAATATAAAAAAAAACCCCACAAACATCAAGCAAAAAGTCCAGGGTAAGGGGGTAAAGTCATTCGAATGCCTATTTCTTTCAGGTAATTTTCAAGCACCACTGAAGTTCCACTTTATTATCACAGAGTCTGAAAAATTACAGAGTCCTGGGATTGGTCATTTCTCCACATAACCCGAAACATATCTGCACAATGAAGCCGTTACTCCAGATTCCTAAGTGTCACAAACAACATATTGCATAATTCCTTTATCACTTGGTGTAATTACACGTATTCATCAAGCAGACGCAGCTAACGAGACACCTATGTATTACTGATTAGATCCTTACCCCGAGTACTAATATTATTACAATTCTGTGCAGTGCCAGGAGACGAGCATCCAATACACCATGCCATTGCCATGTCAATGAACCCCGCTCAGATAGGTGAGATTCCCGCTACACCAAGGACTGCACATTGATTATCATACTATAGAAGCTGTGGATAGGCACCATAAGAGTAATTTACAAAAGGAATTTTGACAGTTCACTTACCAAGGAGAATTGTCAACTTGCAAGGGATCATTCACTTAGCTTAGTGGTGTGTTGAAAATTTACTTTGGCAAAGTCTATCCAATCCCGTATGGATTTTACCTTGCACATGATTGGATGAAGTCAGCAGAGCTGCACCTCATTCACTAAACTAAGTGAATTATCCACTTTGCTATGTGAACCGCCTATATATATTTCCATAGTAAATTAGGCCAGATATGTGTATCATATATATATATATATTTTTAGAGATAAAAAAGCTCCAATTATAAGTTTGGTGTAAACTCTTTCATAAAGTGGAACTAAAGCCGTGCGGTTAGCCTCTTCCATCGAAGGGCGCCACCATCTTCTTCTTCCTACGATCTGTGTCCATGTTGATTGGCCATGCCGGAATGGAGTAACTCCCCCACGGTACATGAAAGGGAAGCCGGGATTGCTGGGTTTCTCTGGCAACCAAAATTGATGCCGCAATGTGCAGCTTACCCTTTCACTTATCACCGGTGTGATCAGACAGGTAAGGTTGGGTTATTGCAGTCTCCTAGATTGTAAGCTCTTCAGGGCAGGGTCTTCTTCTCCTCCTGTGCACTCCCTGGATCTGTCATTTACAGCCCCTATTTAATGTACAGCACTGCGTAATCTGTTGGCGCTATATAAATCCTGTTTATTAATAATAATAGTAAATATAATAAACCATCTCGTCTCTTTCTGAAACAACCACCTGCCGGATTCTGTATTTTGTAAAGTAGGATTTTAGTTCCACTTTAAGCTATGTACACGTGTCAGATAATCATCCCCAGAGATAAACAATCCCGTGCAAAAATCTTACATGTACAGCAGTCGCACCAAATTGTTCATCAATCTGCCAAGCTGGATTGGTGAATGACCGATTGACAATGACTGCTGAACACTCCTATGGAGGACAGTGCAACAGGCTGCCGGTATACCATTCTATAGAGAGGGAAAAGGGGCGGACAATACGAGTGCCGTGTGTACAGCCCCCATCTGTTCATCTGTCACCAGAAACAATCACGAAGGAATCACTTCCAGCGACAATTCTCTGACGTCCATTGGTTGTCTGTCCTGGGCTTAAGGGATCGGTTACCTGTAGAGCCAGATTTTGGAAATGTGGCCAGGACCGTTCAATCGCTAACAATATTGCTGGAACCACAGGCGACAATAGAACATCGGTTTGCAGACAAGCCCACAGACGTAAATAAAACGCGTCTGCTGTTATCGGCGATACGAAACGCTACTAAGCGCCAATCGTTGAGCAACAAATTGCTACAAAATGACTGACATGGCGATTCCATAAAAGCAATAATAATAATAATAATAATGATAATACTAATAATTAATGACAGGTCGGTGGGGTTATTGCCCGGCGTGGCCCCTCGCTATGACCACCCAGCTATTACAATGTACAAAACAAGTGAAAGCAAAAATAGAAGAGTTTATAACTGGTGACAGAAAGGAGATGTGTGTACGTGACCATAACACGCACAATATTGTGAATGTATTCACACACTGAGAAGACTTCAGCTGAGATTCACCCAGCCAGATGCTTCATTGTGTACATGAGGAGGGGGTCTCTGTCATGAATGTTCTCTCTATTCCTTTGTAACAAGGCAGGGGAATACGGGGAGCGCTCGGTGCCTCACCTGGCTGGCTTTATGGAATTGTTTCTTCAGTCCCGCCACTGACATCCTGTCATCGGTGTCCGCGCTCCGGGAATAACAATAAGAGGCGAGCCGGTTGTCAGGGAGTACAGCGCGCGCCGATCCAGGACATCACAAGACACACACTGCCACCCCGAACACAATCGGCAGACGCCTCGCAAGACGGAAACACGCCCCTTCTTTTTGATTGGAGCAGGCGCGCTATGCAGATTTAGTGGGCGGGTCAGGGCGTGAATAAAAAGCTGTGCAGCGCGGGATCTGTTGTTGGTCGCTGGGATTCCTGTCTGAGGATGAAGCTGTGTGAGGGGCTCATGGAGGCCACAGACACCCAATAATAGGAAATGGCAGATTCCTGTCTGCAATGTGATAAATACATACAAAATTCCCTGTATCATGTATCTAATTACAAAGTTTTAGCCACCCTGTCAGGTTACATAGTAAGTTAGGTTGAAAAAATACAAAAGTCCCTCAAGTTTACCCACTATGGAAATAAACATATCCCAGATATAAAACCCTACCTGTATAAGACATAGTTGGTCCAGAGGAAGGCAAACAAAACTCTGGTACAATTTGTTTCAACAAAAATTCCTTCCTGATTCCATGAGGCAATTGGATGTTCCCTGGATCAACAGTCTCTGTTACCTTTACTTTAAATCCTTAATACCCAGTTATTTTCTGTGCTTCTAGAAAAACATCCAGCTTTTTCTTACAGCAATCTATAGAACTTGCTGATACTACTTCCTGAGGGAGCCGATTCTACATTTTCACAGACCTTACAGTGAAGAATCCCTTCCTTATCCAGAGCCTAAAGGGGTAGAGATAGTAAAATGAAAAACGACAAAGACAAAAAAAAATACACTTACCTTCAATCCCGCAGCGCAGTTGATCCATCCGGAGGTGTGTTTCATCGGGTCCCACATTGTCCCGGCATCCGTTTCTGAGCTGGCGCGATGGTGCCTCCATCTTCTCCCCTTCTTCCTGGTTCTTCTTCCTACATCGCCCTACACAGGCACGAGATCGGGTGACATAGGTTGTAAAAAAACTTGCTGCTCCCACTGCGCATGCGTGGAAGTGAGAGGGGAATTTCCTCAAACAATTATGAAACAATACAGGAGTTAAACCCTTCTATATACAAAATAAATATAACCTATTGCTGCTATCATATTTTTCATCATTTTAATTCGCTCATATTTTTTTTTTTTATAGGAGCGATCAAGTGGCTGTAAAGGATCACTTTTGTGTAAAAGCCAACTTTGAAGGCAGGGGAGGGAAATCAATTCCCGGCTGCTATAAAGACCAGGAGTTTGTTTATAAGTCAGTGCTGTGGTTGGCAAAGATGGTGCACTGGTGGCAGTGAAAGGGTTAAAGCAGCATTTCTCTATCTTTTTATCATGGAGTAACTCATGAAATAACTTTCAGGTCTTCAGGGATTCCCAGATCACAGATCACAGTGCATTAGCCTGGTGGCCAGTGGGGAGAATGTCACCCTTACAGATAGCCAAAATATCATTGACGCCATCTAAACTGATCTGAGAGTCACAAATTGCTCTTTAATCCAGGAACCCCTAGCAACCCTTAGGGACCCTGGTTGAGAAACAATGGGTTAAAGTTTGCTAATTGCAAAACTGGTAGCATTGTAAAAGAAAGGTATAATAGCTGGCATTACTAATTTCATCTCATACAAATTTCCTTGTCTTGTAACTAAAGATGCAGCATCTGACCCTTCCAGATGAGTCAGGGACCTGCACTAACCTCCCACTGGCCTTGGTGCCTCCCAGTCACCATATCACTGTGGTGTCTCCTTAGGACATCATGGACATTCTGGTGACCTGACAGCAGGGAGACATAGATATATGACAAGGGATCGCTTCTCACTGTAAATGTTTCTGTAAATTTCAGCTTAAGTTATTGTGCTTGGTGAACATAGTTTTACAAACTGAATTTTTTGCCCATTTCAAGACCAGAATAACAGAACACAAGAGTCTCTGTAAAACTCATGAAAGTAAGAATAAAGCTCCACCTGCTGGTCTAAATGCAGAATACAAAATTTTTTTGATAGTCATTATTATTTTTATTATTAACCTCCTGGGGTTTTATAGATTTCTATACCAAAAGCGGTACACTGTTTTTCATGAAATTTGTTTTTTAAATTGTAGACCTGTAACTTACAGAAATATGTCCGAACAGGGTTCTAGTAGATATCATGAATATAAAAAATGTTTGAAACACACAATCATGTAAAAAAAAAAAATACTTTTATTAAAATAAATAAAAGACACAAAAATCAGCTTAAACAAGAATACATAAATAAATGAAAAATACTGAAAATGCGATAATTGGGTACACTGTATAGTAATATATTTTTCTAAAACACCTCCCTAGTGTCCAACAGTCCAATGTCACGCATGCAAGGGCGCATGCACAGACATCATCGGGAATCGCAGAGGGACGCGTACGCGAACGCTGGGTATTCTAATTCTTTCCGAACTTCTGTACTTCCATGCAAAAAGTCTTAAATTTTTTGCATGGAAATTTATTTTAGATTGTAGGCTATAATTCACCGAATTACTCAATAATTACTTATAATTCACAGAATTACCGCATACCTAACCGAAATATGTCCAAAATGTTATAAATTTAATAATAATTTTTTTTTTATAAAACATAAAAAAAAATCTTAAAAATAAAAATAGTGTATAATGTAATGTACCTGTACAGTAGCTTATATAATATAATTATAATATATATTACAATATAATATAATACAATTATATATATATTATATAAGGATTTCTTTGTATTGGACTCAATACAGCTTTTTTGTATCGAGTTCAATGCAAAGCGATTTGAATTTCCTGCCCCGCCTCCCGCCCGCACCGACGCACGCAGCGACGTCACCGGGAAACCCCAGAGATCGTCACTGCACTCGCCGGATGAAGACTGAAGACAGAAGACGTGTCCGGAGGAGCTGCGGGGAGAAGGTGAGTATTTTTTTTTAGAGATGGACGCTGGAACAGAACGGATCATCACAGCGGGGACCAGGTAAGTGATGGGATTTAACCACCCAACAAAGTTCGGGTTTATCGATTTTGGCAATATGTTTAAACCCGAACCAAGGTCATGTTTAACAGTCGGGTGGTTAATATAATTTTTATTATTAACAATAATAATAATAATAATAATAAACAGGATTTATATAGTGCCACTATATTACGCAGTGCTGTACAATAAAAAAGGGGGTTGCAAATGACAGACAGATACAGACAGTGACAAAGGAGGAGAGGACCCTGCCCAGAAAAGCTTACAATCTAGGAGGTGGGGAAAGTATCACACAATAGGAGGGGAGATATAGAAAGGTGGGAAGTATTGATGGTTTTAAGAGACAGAAAAAGATGGATAGGCAAGTTTGAAAAGATGGGTTTTGAGCGCTCTTTTAAAGGAGCAGAAAGTAGGAGCAAGCTGAATAGGACAGGGAAGACCATTCCAGAGAGTCGGGGCAGCACTAGAAAAGCCTTGGAGCCGTGCGTGTGATGGGGTTATGAGTGAGGAAGTCATTAGTAGGTCATTAGTGGAGCCAAGAGAGCGGCTAGGGGAGTATTTTTCTGTCAGGCCAGAAAGGTAAGTGGGACAAGAACTGTGGAGGTATTTGCTGGCAAAACACAGAAGCTTGAATTTGATTCTAAGGTGAAAAAGAGGCCAATGAAGAGAACTATAAGGAAAGGCAGCAGAAGAAGAGTGGTGGGAAGGATGGATAAGTCTGGCTGCAGCATTCATATTAGTTTGTAGAGGAGAGACCCCCTCTTTTAGTTTTCTACAGGCAGTTTGTAGCAGGTAGGCATGTTGGGTCACACCCACAGCTCTGATTTCTGAAACCTAAGGCTTGTGTCCCTGATACCTTTACAAAGTATTGTCCGGGTTTGCAAAGGCATGCGGTGCATACCAATTGAATTTATATCTGTTTTGCTGTTGAGGGGTATAATATAATAAAAAAAAAATTGTATCCGAAGTCCAATACCAATGTCACCGAGATATTGGAAAGAAAACCCCAGCACTCCAACATTCAGTGCAAGGTCAGTAGACCACAGCTTTATGACTGAACAGGGTCTCCTCTTCCAGGTATTCTGCATTGCTGGTGACAACTGTTCCTTGGATTCCTTATAGTGCCTCTGTTCACTATCTTTATAAACACCGTATTTTTACCTGCTCATGGAGTGGGGCTGAGAATATTTCATGGTACGTTATGGGATTGATAACTAAATACGGCCTTCAGCTCTGAGAGAAAAGAATCAACATGGCGGTCTTTGTGGTCTTTTTTTTATAAAGCTTAGCAAAAATGTATATTATAAAATCTGTACATGTTATCACTCTCATTACTTTTCCATTTGTGTCTTCTAAACCATTTTGATTTGAGCGAATTTCCTTTGAATGCATTCCCTATAGTACCAAAGCAGATTAGGATGTTATATTTTGCTCAGACTTTTACTTCGACAGAGACTTAATGTGATGTGTGGGTGGAAGCTAGAAGCAGCTGTAATGAGGAGTTCCGTTCAATAATATCCATGTGACTCTCCGGCGTGTCATTCTCTCCTGTGTGAAGTATTAGACACCCCAACATCAATCTGTGTTCAGGGCTACATGGGGGCAACTGCAACTAACCCGCATGGGATCAAGGTGCCCAAACATGTAGCCACTCTATATTGTCCACCAGCACTGTGTTTTATATTGCTGTCTGTGCAGAATAAATCTACAGTTTTTCTTTTGTTCATGTATCTAGTAAATGTATATATTAAATGCATCTAATAAAAAATAAATTGTATCTAAGATTTACCAAAAACAGGAGCTAATAAAGTCTGCTACACCCCCCGCTTATAGATTGTGAGCTCTTACGTGCATGGTCCTCTCCTGATCATGGGTCATGGTCTGTCTGTCATTTGCAACCCATATTTAACGTACAGCACTGCCTAATATGTTGGCGCTAGTTTTATAATAATAAAAATATTAATAGGACAGCCAAAGATTTTTTTTGTTGTGCAGTATGTGGGGACTCCACACTTTAACATAGTGACCTTGTGACTCATTGTGACTTGTCAGTGGCTTTCAGCAAAAACTTCAATTCCTTTCTATGGAGAACTGTGACTGTGTTCATCTGAGATAACAGCTTCACAATATTTTAGTTAGTTTTTTTAGCAGCTCCCGGTCACATGTTGTGAATGTGCTACATTACAGAATGCATTTGGGCTATGTTCACATTCGCCATAAGGTTGTTGTACGGTTAGCGCTTCCTCGTGCCAATGAACCAATGCCTCTGGGGGGCGCTACAAGTAGCTTTCCTCCACAGCAGCCCCATAGAGAATGAATGGGGACAGCAGTAAGCTGTACTGGTACAGCTCACTCCTGCTAGGGGTCAAATGTGCAGTCAAATGTTCTTTAAGGATCAGTGCTGCAGTGCAAGTAAAAAAAATATTATTCTGCATTTACATACCTCCATCATATTCTGCAGTCCTTCACAAAGTCCATAGTTATGTTACTAACATTGCCTCAGGGCTCATGGGCTCACAATCTAATCAATGTTCAACCAGAGGTTGATAGGGGTTCCTTAAACAATGAGCAATGTGTTCTTCTCTGTCCATTTTTACTGACACCAATGATCTGCTTGGCTATCTGTAAGGGTGATATTCTTCTTAATGGAATGGCCAGCAATGTCAGAGGCATTCTTTCCACTAACCACCATGCTAATGTACTGTGATCTGTGGTTATAGTAATTATAGAAGGGGTACCAAAGACCTGAAAGGTATGTCAGTGGTTGCCCCATGTTAAAATAGTCCATCCTATAACTTCCAGTAACATCGAAGTATAGTACAATAGGAGTAGCCGCAATAGTAGTCGCAATGCATTTACTTTAATCAACTAATCATATGTAAGCAAAAATCTTTTTTTTTTTCATTGGCACATTCATTATTATTACACAGTATCTATATAGCTCGGACATATTACACAGCGCTGTACAAAGACCATAGTCATGTCATTAGCTGTCCCTCAAAGGAGCTCATAATCTTATGTCCTTACCTTGTCTTTATGTATGTTTTCCCTTAATACGGTCTAAGGTCAATGGTGGAGGAAAGTCAATTAACCTAACTGCATGTTTTTGGGAGGAATCCAGAGTACCCGGAGGAAACCCACACAAACAGGGGGGGCAGATAATGTCCTGGCTGAGATTCAATCCTGGGGACTCAGTGCTGCAAAGGCCAGAGTGCCAACCACTGATCCACTATGCTAACTAATCATTACATTTGCAACCTGGAAAGCCTGCACTATGTTAGTAAATCCACCCTAATTTCTGTTCTTGCCCTGGTTGATCACCATCCTCATACATTGTAGTTGCTACACATTTGCTGTATTGTACAGAAAGTCAAGATAATGACATATGACTATGGTAGTGACATTAGATTGTGAGCCCCTTTGAGTTACAGATGGTGATATGACAATGGACTTTGTAAAACACTATGTAATATATATAATATGTGCTATATAAATACAAGTAAATCATAATAATAAAATCTAATACCAGTGTCACTATATTCACACTGTGAAATCTGCAAGAAAAGAACTAAGAACTGTGATCAACTTCAAAGGTCTAGAAGGGATGTGAATTATAGGAACTGAGAAACTGAGAAAAACATTCCAGGCTTGTGATATTTTCTGGAAGCTTCAAAGAAACCCAAAGGAAGTGAGAGCAAAAGCCAGAGCTGTAACTGACTGCGGCACATCCTTGTAGATATGCAGAAGATCAGAAATGCCATTCAGGGATTCTCCTAAATTTACAAGATCAAAATTCACACAAACCAAAATGGGAAATGGTGAAGGGAAATTAATCTGGGACTTATTGTATATTCTGTAAATTGACATGAAATAAAGTAAATAAAACCAAAATCTCCTCATCTAATGCGTCCAACCACATAAAGTTCTGTTTTTAGATTCCCCTGGATGTTAGAAGAGAACACAGGCGCATTGCACATCACTTTACACTTGGTTTGCATGATGACCTTTTTTTGAGAGAAGGGTTGTCAGCATTTAGGAAGCGCTAACATCAAACACATTTTGGGAACATCTAACGGGAAAGTTTGTAAACAATTTGCATAGTAAATACAGTAGTGAAATTGCTAGTTGTATCATTCTCTGTACACTGGGATAGGTGAATGTGCTTGAATGTACTTGAGAGGCTTTTAATGGATGTTGGTGAACATTGAGACACATTGGCCCTGATTTACTAAAGCTCTCCAGGGCTGGAAAGAAAACACTTTCATCAGCGCTACAAAATTAAAAACATTTGCTAACAAATAGCTAATGACTTTTAAGAAATCAATTCCAGGTTTGCTGGATCACCCAGCTTCACTGATAAAAGTGTATTTGTCTGCATCCTTGGAGAACCTATAAATCAGACCATTGGCTTAATAGCTTTATTAGCGAGTGGTGTTGTCAATGTGTCCACTAGGTGGTGATATGCTCAGTTTTTATTCACAATGAGTCACTTGTATTTAATGTGAATTAAAATGAACACAGCACCACCTAGTGTACAAATAAACAAAAACACTTTTTTATAAATACCTATGTATGTACTGTATGTAATCTCAGTTTACAGCAACTAAATAAATAGACACATTTTAACTCTGCAAAAGGCAGTATGTCTAATAGTATATTAATAATGTCCTATGCTGTAAATGAATATCTGTTAGTTGAAAGAGACCATTAGCACAGGCTGGACCTATGCTTGCATATAAAAAGGTAAAGCAAAAGCTGCAAAATATGTAAGTGAAATTTATAATATTCAGAAAACAAGGATACTACAATTGTTGGTCAGGGCTTGGAGAGTCATAGTACCTTATAAAACACGAAACATTGTGATAAAAAATTATAATATTAATGGCACTGCAACCTCAAGGCCAATGTAAACCCTATGTGTCATGAGATCAGAATTATTATACTGAAGTTAATTTTAAGTTATAGTAAGTAGACTATCTACTTACAGGTATACAGGACATAAATCCATTTTGTAGAAAATAATCAGCAGATACAATTGTTTATTTCTGTACCTTTATATAGTGCTAACATGTAGCCACCCCAGGATTCTTAAAGGGGCCCATGTCAGCACTGCCCCCCAAGCATTCTTAAAGCATTCCCAGCACTGCAGACACACAGAGAAATGACCGGGCTGTTAACTAACTTTGACTACAATGAGCTGAGCAACGCTGGATGTAAGGTGTTTATGTTGTTTTATAAGGATTATACCCCATGGGAACAACCGTTAAAAAAAGGAAATTATTTGGGAACAGATTTCAGAGTAGAATAAACACTGAATTCTCTGAAAGTACACTGACATGTGATATAATCAATGAAAAACACAGATCATATGTCATTCAAAAAAAAAAAATCACTATTGTTTGTAGCATAGACAATACCACCTCCAGAAAAAAAATTGTGCAATCATTAAACACGATCATTAGAAAATGTGCTAATAACTAGAAATCCCATCAGTGCTCCAATATATGGAGCCAGCAATAATATGATATCTCACAACTTTGTTTTATTTGGTGAAGATAGCTCAATAAACCTTTTACATTTTCAAAAACAATAAAGCTATGGGTTTTTGCATATTGAGGTTTTTGTGCTGTTTTTTGTGTTCGTAGCAGTGTAGAAGGTTTCTGCAGATTATACATGTTACCAAAACAGAGGATAATACTGATTAATGTGCAGGTGAGGATGACCATTGAGATATTGTCCTGTGCAAGCTATATCCAGACGATTTCCAGGCAGCCAGTTTGTGCTACCATTTCTTACATTGTTCTGTGCATCGGTATTGTATATTCTAAATCTGCACAGAAAACTACATTCTTGTGCCTTAAGGCACTCTTGATAGAGACAGAAAACACTAAACAATTGTGTTTGAACTGTACATAGCTACACATCCACTAAGCATGAAAATATTCCTGTTTCTTTGAGGAACATTATGAGGAAATGCAAAATCAATTCCCTGAGTATATAGGTAAATCTGTAACTACACAGCAAAACAAATCCTGTGTACAATTTAGCGACATGCCTTTTGTTTCAGTAATGACTATGCCATTATTTATGACACCAGAGTCATACAAGTATTATATTTTAAATTCAATTTATTTCATTTTTTTTAAAGATTCATTTAAAAATTGAGAAAGCTGGTAAGGCAACATATAAGAAGATTAAATTTCAGCTTTGAAGGATTGACTGCAATGGACAAAGGCCCACTTTGTACAAAGTAAGTCAAATCTTACTTCTAAAGTGATCTAAACACCTGATTTTAATGTCACACAGAGCAAAATACACTGTTGTATTGTAATTTTTTCCTTGTGACACAAAAAAGCAATATCCAGCACAAGATGTTACAGACATCATGCAATATATAGCTGCTACAAATGAAGGGGCCACTCTGATGAACTCTCAGTTGTCTCTGTTGAGTTTCCAGCAAAATCTAGGGGTAATAACATAACTTTTAAAAACAGCACTGGTTAACCTACAAAAAAGCCTACATTGCATTTTTGTTTAGTTTTACAATATAGAACAGTTTTTAGAAGACAATATTGTCTTAAAAAAGTTCATAGTGAACCTACACAGAAAGGATTCTTAGTTTGGTTTCATAATGACATAAATCTGTCTGGAAGACAACCAGACATGAGATCTGTGATATGTAAAGAAAAAAGATAAATTTATCTAAAAACAATAAGGGATAATGGAGGTCTAATCTTACTTACCATAGATCAGGGGTGCCCAACAGGTGGATCCCGATCTACCGGTAGATCACAAAGGCAACGCAAGTAGAACGTGGAGCCCCGTCTTTCAAAATGAACTCTATCGCGCAGAGGAGTTATTAAGTCCAAGTTTTTATTGTTGGTAAAACATTTTGACTTGATCATTTTAAAAGAAGCTCCCAAGCCAAAAAAGTGTGGGCACCCCTTCCATTGATTAATGTAAAATGTTATTCCCTTATATAAGCAGTGTTGGCTTGTTAACATGTAGAGAAAAATAGCAGTTTCAAAGATCTTGCTGAAACATTTAACTGGACAAATTTATACCATTGGTGACAATACCTTATTTGGGTGAAATAACGTATATGTTTATGCTTTCGGACATATCTCACTTTATGTATGTAAGATTGTCTACATTCTTTAAAGTGGTATGAATATAACATATGTACACATCTGAATGGTTTGTACATAGGAGGTTTTAATTGTGTATGGGATTAATAAAGATGATTTTATGCAATAGGAGTTTTGTCATTAGGAAGCCAAACCAAGAGCCCCTTCTATGTAGCTAGCACCCAATGGAGTTTCTAGGTTTTTCTATAAACCATAAAGAATATATATAGCTCACAGGTTCAAATCTCAGCCATGAAACTATCTGCAAGGAGTTTGTATGTTCTTCATGTGTTTGGGTGGGTGCCACATTCCAAAAAACATACAGTTGGGGCAATTGACTTCCCTTCAAAATTGGTTATAGAATGTGTTAATGACATATGACTAAGGTAGGGACATTAGATGGTGAACCCCTTTGAGAGTCAGTTAGCGATATGACTATGGACTTGGTAAATCACTGCGTAATATGTTTTATCTTTAAATACCTTTCTCCAAAGTATAGATCCCATATCTGGGTATCTCCCAGACAGATTTATGTCATTATGGAGCCAAACTAAAAGCCCTTCCTCTGAAGCTTCACTATGAACCTTTTTAAAGACAATACTGTCTTCTAAAAACTGAATTTTGCATTTTAACCTGGTTAACTGCAACTTTGCAGTTTAACCAGTGCTGTTTTTAAAAGTTATGTTATTAGCTCTAGATTTAGCTGGAAACTCAACATAGACAACTGAGAACTCATCAGAGTGGCCCCTCCACTTGCAGCAGCTATATATTGCATGATGTTTATACCATGTTGCTCAGGAGATTGTTTTTTTATGTCATGAGGAAAAAATATTTACAATACAATAGTGTATTTTGCTCTGTCTGACATTAAAATCACCATTAATGCCAGGGACAGTTGGGCTGGGAAGGAAAGGGCTAGGTAATGCCGGACATCTTTATTGTCAGCCAGGAAATAATAGGTTGTACCTGACTTGCAGCAGCTTCTAATGCTGATACAAGAAACTTAAAGTGTGCAGTGAAATCAAAAGGCTGTACAACTGTAAAAGACTAAAAAGGTACACAAACCAGCATGACATGACCTTGACCCAGTGTAATACCTTCTAAGTATTCACTGACCAGAAAAAAAATTGCCACAGTGCCAAAAATTATTAATAAAACCTATCAGGTGTAAATAGAAAGAAAAAAATGAAAATACATTTGGTCCCTTAGATAAAAAAATCTTCCTCTCCAAGGTCCCCAGTGAGGATATGCCACCACCAAACAATGGCAATTTATGGTAGAGATACTTTCAAATAACTCTCCTATTTTAAAATTACGTTTGTAATGAGCTTTTGTGTCTTATTATTATATGTATTATTATGTCAAAGAAAAGGTAATGTAGGATATAAGAAATAAAAAATAACTGTGAATATTTTTGGTAGCTTTATATGTTTTATAACATGGCCAAATGTTTAAAGTAACTAGATATGTCCATACTAGAGCTTGGGATATGGGAATCATTTTTTAGAATTTCTTTTTATATGCAGGAATGCTACTGAACTAAGAAAAAATATCCTGCAACAAGTTGATAGTAATGCATAAGCTTTAAACCTTTGTCATGGTCAAGGATATGAGAACTGTGGACAGATTATGCCAATGGTAAATTTGGTAAAAATCATTTAGTCAATTAAACCTTAATTTGAATATCTTTATCAAAACCTTTGTGAAGTTCACTTTTGTAGCTTTTTTACATGTTTTCTGAATCTGTGCTAATGGTTTATTCATTTTTTTATTTCATTGATAGAAAATGCTACTGAATGTAGATGTAACAGTGAAAAGACTTTGAAAGGAAAATGGAATGCTCATTATAAAATTTTGTTCACAGTAAGGAACAATTTAGAAATGTTAATCACAACCTTTGAAGTACACGTAGACAAAAAAATGAAGGATAAGCTACGATTTTGCTCTGTGCAGTATTTTATCTATTTTCTGGTGAGAAGATTTAGATGAGGCTAATTAGTCACCAAAATATTAAAAATATCAGCTTTCAACAATTCTGACTTTACACTTTTACCTTGAAGATCAATCCATAGAAATTTGGAGAAAACTCTAAATGATGCAATTTATAGGGAAACCAACATTTACATAGAAAACAATAATCATATTTGAAGATAAATGCAAAAAAGCGGAAAAGATGCCAGCAACATTTCTGTTAGTAAAGTCTAAAATTATTTTTGTTAGCTGCAGTTAAATGTGCTACTGACATTATCTTGTATACATATATGATAATTCAAAGGAATCCAGTTGTCTTCTGTATTGAAACTAAATGGGTATCGTCTAGGGGAGACAGGGCCACTAGGGGGTGCTACAGCTTGCACGGAAGTGGTGTGAGCCCTAAGAAGGGCCAAGGCGCAGAATCTTGGAGTCTCCAAGGTATTTACAGAGTCTCCAGCAACCAGGTCTTCTCCAGAGCCTCTAGTGGTGAGGATGTTGCTCTGCTGGTTCCTACCAGGTTGCGCTCCTTGGGCACACCGGGGTGGGCAGGAGGATGCATGGTACCAAATCACTAAGCAGAAGATTCGTCAAGGAAGGCCGGGGTCAGGGCAGGCAGCAAGCAGGAGAGGTCAGGTCATAGGTCAGGGGTCAAATACAAGGGAACCAGGAAATAGACAGCAGTGACACAGGGGCTATTGCAGACACAGGGAACACAGGAGACACTGGAAGCAACAAGAGGCACAGGTGACACAAGAATATCAACAGATGGAGAGAAACACTGGGACAGCAAAAGGGAAAAGGCTGGAAACAACAGCCTGGGCAACAATGGGTTAAAACAGGAGATGGGCTGATGAAACACTGAATCAAGCAACAGGTGTACAGGAACTAGCTCAAAAGCTAGTGAACTTGGCACTATTGGAGATATGTTGCACGAACGCTGAGTGCTGTGTCTGAGCTAGCTAAATAGCCAGGGATGGTTAGGAGGCTATTTTCTGGCTGGCTGGACAAAACTAATAAAGCTTGGTAGCGTAGGCACGCCCAGATTCAGAACTGCCCGCATGCGCAGGAGAGAGGAGTAAGTGAGGAAGAGGTAAGTGTGACAGGTATTTAGAGAATATGCAGCCTGTATTGTACTAGGTAAGACTTTGAGAAAGCCAACTATTAGTCCATGAAACAGGTAGAACCTAAAGGGACTTTTATAAACTAAAGGGGTGGTACAGTGTGCATTCTTCACCTTGCTTCACCCCAAAGATGGAACCACTGAGATTCTGAATATGTTGTTATGTTATGCCCTGCACAGACTGATATTCTTAAGATTATTGGTTATTGGAGAAGAAAAGAAGGGTTTGGAAGTTTGTTTTAAGGCTATCCTCCAGCCAGTATCCCCTTATGTCCCATGCTATAGCCTCTAATATTTAGGTATTTACTAGGCTGGGGGACAGAAGTTGAGCACAGAATATCAGTTTTATTAAAACTAATAAAGAGTTCATAGCTTTTAATACTAAAACATTTATTTTTATTCTTATTTGACATGTTTAAAGAAAGAAAAATCAATCTCTCTCTATCATCCAGCTAACAGAAACCCTGTAGGATCATCATCTAGTTAAATGTTAAAGCAATCATTACAGCTGAAATTCAGATTAAAATATTGATTTACTATGTTGTTAAAATTGAAAGAGAAATATATTCCAGAGTTTAATAATGCATAAAGCATAATATTGTTTGAAATTCCATTTATGAATCAATAGATATTTGCAAGTAATATGATTGTTTGAGCTGACGCTTTATGCTGTTTCATTACAGGAGAACTCCAAGAAGTGTAAACCTATAGATGTGGATAGAGTGTAAGATTTAGGGGACATCTATCTCTGTGGCTGCCTTCAACAGATAAGCAGGAGGGGAATTTGCCCCATCGGTCATGGTTGGAACCAGAAATGCCCAGCTCACTGGAGGTTTTATTGGGCAGTTCCCTGTTCTGCTTATTATTATTATTATTATTATTATTATTATTATTA
>NC_092859.1:132884059-132911780 GCF_032062135.1 Pyxicephalus adspersus | reverse complement strand
AGGTGAAAGTGACAGGACCTGGAAATGTTCTGAATATGGGGGGGTAAGTGAGAGGACAGAGTCATAGGTGACACCAAGACAACGTGCCTGAGGGGAGGGCCGAATAACAGTGTTGTTAACAGTTAGATATATGTCAGGGGGGGACATATTATGCTTGATGTTTAGGGTTTAACATCACTCAGTAGAGGCTTATCCGGTGTCTTCCTACCAATGACCATCAAATTAGGGGGTGGTAAGAGGACAATTTTTTCTTTTACACGTGCTTTACCTACATAGTTCCTGCAGATCATTCCTTATACAGTGGAGAAACAATAATGTCACAAGCTGTTTGGGGAGGGTAGACCCTGGGCAGAAGGAATCATTGTGCAGCATTGTTTGTCTACATTTGGATTTTTTTTCCAAAAGTGGCTGTTTCTTTAATTCGCTGCATACACATAAAGAAGGACAAGCAACGTACCTGGCAGGTAGAGGTGACTACTGGGATTTCTTGAGCTGATGTGTCTATTTTAATACATTTCTTGGAGTTCATCTTTAAAGTTTGTTCCCCTTTACAAAAAAAGTTCTCTTACTAAAACATAACTTATGTGTTTTTTCATTACCATGCATTACTTGTTAACTATTCTATTCAATGTGGATATAAAACAATTTTTCATAGAAAAAAAACACTCTTCTATTAAAAATAGATCTTAAATCAATAATAATGTCTATCATGCTAAAAAATAATGTTTGAACATGTATTAAATATTTATGTTAATTGACTATTTAATGAGAAAATGATTGCAAGATAAAATAATGAGTGCAGTAAAGTAATTCATACAGCTTAGTGAGCTGACTCAAAATATTATTACTCTATAAAATGCTCTTTTGGAACTAAACATTTACTTTCAAAATTTTAATCAGTCAGGTCCTTTATTGCAGAAGTGACACACGGGTAAAAATTGTGATCATTTGTTCCTTGCATTGCAATTAAATAATTTTTCCTGCCCGATTTTTAAAATACATTCACCTGGTGCAACCACTTTTTTCTTCTCTTTTTCCAAGTTCCAAATACTATGCATTCGTGTGAGAGTTCATTCAGACCTAGAAGTCCCAGGAAATTCATGGATACCCAATACTCCCCAGCATCCAATACTGATCAGGCAGGTAAATGTGTTTTATTGCAGAAGGAACGTCACCAGTTCATTCTGCCATAATGAACCAGCCTGATCTCAAATTTTTTTTCAGGGAGCTAAAGTTCTGTTTAAAGTAATGTTTATGTTTATTAAACAAACCAATAATTACAAAAAATAATACACAAGTTAGATAAGAATTAATATTAACATTACCATGCAGCATTACCTACTGAAAATACTAGATCATTGTTTCTCAACTAAGGTGTCCTCCATATAACATATAGCAATATAGTTGCATAGTAAATCAGGTTGAATAAAGAGTCCATCAAGTTCAACCACTAGGGAGATAAACATGTCCCAGATATAAAACCCTATGGACACCGTTGGTCCAGAGGAAGGAAAAACCAAGAAAAACCCCCAGGTACAATTTGCTCCAACAGGGGAAAAAATTTCCTTCCTGATTCCATGAGACAATCGGATGTTCCCTGGATCAACAGTCTCTGCTATTTTTACTTTAAAGCCTTAATACCCAGTTATATTCTGTGCTTCTAGAAAAACATCAAAAACGTCCTGAGGGAGCTTATTCCACATTTTCATAGTCCTTACTCTGAAGAATCTCTTCCTTATCCAGAGATTTAATCTATTTGCCTCCAGATGCAAAGAGTGCCCTCTTGTCCTTTGTAACAATCCTAAAGTGAATAAAGGAGAAGAGAGTTCTTCTCCATTAATATATTTATACAGGGTGATCATATCCCCCCTTAAACATCTAAATATAGCATACATATAATAATATCACACATTGCATAACTAAATGAAGTTACTATTGTAGCTTGATACCAGCGAATGATGATCTCAGATCAAGGATGATGAAAGGTTGTTATCTTTTATTGCCTATTTTGAATAAAATTTATTTTACCAATAATTCCACTTCATTTACAGTGTCTACCCTTCTCTCTAATTTGCTTTTGAAACAAAATGCTATCTATAAATCAATTCATTGGATGTTCAGTAAACACTCTGTGCCAGTAGATCATGAAAGTGTATGTGTAAAATGCCAGTTAATTAAATGACGTTGATGGTTGATTCACCACCAAAGAATGTTGGTGAAAGTTACATTAATTCTATTTAATTAGCTTAATTAAATAGACCCATGTGCTACAAATGATAGGTTGATTAAAAAAAAAGACAGATTTAAAAGAAAACTAGGGAAAATGTAAAATTCCCTTATATCTACTAATACATGACATTTCTGGAGGCACTGGTGGAAAAATTAGGAAGCACAGGGAAAGAAAGTACACCTTATGGTATCTGCTGTGCAGGGAACACATTACTTAGTAAGAGTATCTGATAGGGGAAAATGTAAACTTGCACTTGTTTAAATTGTACAAAATCTGTTTGTAAGGTGTTGGTTTAAAATATAAGATGTGGGCATTGTTTAGCTTCTCCGGCATTTATTTAAAGCACAGGTACTCTTTAGTAAATAAAGATATCAATTGTTATCTGTAACTGTTACATTCCCCTTCCTTACCTGATGTATGCAAAGCAGCTTGCAATGCTAAAATAAAAATGTCCTAATTTTCTGAAACTGGAGGAATACTAATGATCTCAGTAGAGCTCTTGGGCCAGCAGGAAGAAAGAGCATAGATGACAGATTCAATTTTCCAAACTAGTTTGATTTGCAACAACATATTAAAGGAAGAAAGGTCTGTTAAAAGTGCACTCATTATCTAAATAAGATTTCTAAAGAGGAGAGAATATTCACTCTATATTTATTGAGGCATAAAATTCAGTGAGTCAGAATATCCCAAAGAAGCTAGCAATGCATAACTATGTTCTGAAAGATAATAAAGATTGTAAGGTGTAATAAGGATAACAATGGATTCCATTTTTTCCTATCTAAAGGAATGAATATTGATTAGTCAGTGAAAAATGCAGGAAGTAATTATCAGTATAGGAAATATAAAGGTAGGGGCTTTGATAAGTTTTAGATTTAGAGTAGGGAAGAATAGGAACCCCTGCTGACGGAGGTTCTCATTGTATATCTAGTAGTAGTTAGCCACATTCAGTGGCAGAGGTAGCCAACCATAGGCTCCTGTGCAGAACTGACTTGGACCCCTCTCACCCAACTGACTTGGGGTCTCCGTGGTGGTCTCTGTTGACCGAGTAGAGTCCAGGGCTCTTGCGTAGCTTCACACTTTGCACCTTCATATATTTAGCTCTGATCATTTTCAACCAGACTTGTTCTTGTAATGTAGAAGATGTTTTATAGCTTTCCAAGCTGCTTCACGGGTCCTAACTATTAAAGCAGAATAGAACGTTACAAAGCATTTTCAGCATTAGAAGAACAAGTCTAGCTGAATGTGATTAGCTACTACTAGAGAATTAGATCCCTTTTGCCAAAATTTTGCTACATGTATCACTTTATGGTAGGAAATCCAAAGTGTATGAGTTGTCAGAGGAACAAGAGGTGAGAAGGAATCTTTCAATGATAACACCCATTCTGGTATACACTAAGATACGATATTTCATTGTGTTGGAGTGACTTCCTATTCCACCCTGATGTGTCTCGGGGATAGAAAATGAGAGGTAAACAAAACCTTATGGATACCAATATATTCCCTACTCTTTCCAAAAAATTGTGGGCTTTATATATTCATTAATATTAAGTGTATAGCAACCCATTGGCTGGAGTCGCCACACATGCGAAAAACTCTAATAATGATGTGTGATGAATTTTGTAGGAAAACCTGCATTAGTGGGACCTGATGAGACTGTTCTTCCCAATATTACTGTATGGTTATACTGCATGTGCGGTGCTGGGACCATCCATTTTCCTATTTAGGAAGGACAACAACCTTTGACTGATAACAAGGTTTTTAACCATGTTATAAATTTTTTGCCTACAATAATTATCGTTATATTGTATTTATATAGCACCAACATATTACACAGCACTATACAAAGTCTGTATGTCACCAACTGATCTTCACAGGAGCTCACAATCTAATGTTCCTAGCAAAGTCATATGTCATTAACACAGTCTAAGGTCAATTTTTTTTTTTTTTTTTTTTTTGGGGGGGATTACCCTAACTGCATGTTTTTGGAATGTGGGAGGAAATTGGAGTATCCAGGGCAAACCCTAAATTAGCTTTACCAATGCGTTTTCTTTATCCCTTGGTAGGACCACAGTCATCAAATATCTATATATATATAATTGGATGTATGTATGTATGTTCAACCATCACTCGAAAATGCATGGAGACGTTTCAACCAAACTTGCCATACATATGACTGAGACTCATGTGAGTGCACCAGTCTTCTTTGTACAGTGGTGTGCTATATGTCAGAGCTATATTTGGTGATCACTAGGAAACGCATGGAGACATTTCAACCAAACTTGCTATGTTACACCATCACTCAGAAAAGCATAGAGACATTTAAACCAAACTTGCTAGACATATGACACCACTGATCTTTGTACTGCGCTGTGTTATATGTTAGCGTTATATAAATGTATAATAATAGTGTGTGATTGTGGGGGGACATTAGAGTGTCAGCTCCTCTGTACAGAGACTAATGGGTTTAGCTCAGTGTTTCATTGTACAGCACTATGGTATATGTCAGAGCTATATAAATCTATATATATATAAAATTGGATGTATGTATGGTATTTGGTGATCACTCAAAAATGCATAGAGACATTTCAACCTAACGTGCTATGCATATGACTGAGACTCATGTGAGTGCACCAGTCATCTTTGTACAGCACTGTGCTATATGACAGAGCGATATTTGGATGTATGTGTGTGATCACTAGGAAACGCATGGAGACATTTTACCCACACTTGCTATGTTCCACCATCACTGGGAAACGCATTGAGACATTTAAACCAAAATTGCTAGACATATGACATATGATGTGAGTGCACCGCTGATCTTTGTACAGCACTGTGGTATATGTTAGAGGTATGTTTGTATGTATGTATGTATGTGTGTATGTATTGCTCAGTGACAGTGTTCCTTTTGCCTATATTTTTACATACTTTTTTTCAACTGTTTTACAAATTTCTGGCCTGTAATAATGCCTTGAGAAAACGTAAGGCAATTGGCTGAGAGCAATCAAAGGCAAAATAATGAAACAACACCATAGACAAGAAAATCACTAAGGCTTTATTTTATTCATTTTCCTGTGTATGAATGCAATAAATAAATACCCGGGCAACGCTGGCTCATCAGTCTATAGATAAAAAGACCTGGTGGCAAGGGAGCCAACAAAGACTGCAAAGCCCATTGTCTATGTAATCAGATACTTAAATGGGTCTTCACATATAATGACACCAATGAAAGGAATACTGCTGAACTAAGTTATACAAATGCTGCATGTAATACCTGTGAAAAAAGAACAGACATTTGCCAGTAGTCCTCTTTACAAACTTTGCCATGCTGTATTTCCCCTTAATAATTGTCTTAGCTGAGCTCTCAGTGATTAAACAACTGCAAAGCATTTTATGGATCAGATAATTAATCAGTGGTTGCAGGAAATGGGTCAGGGCATGTATCGCAGTTAGTCGCTTGTTGCAAGAAGACCAGATGCAGGATATGCCAATTAAAAACAGACATCTGAGGTATTGTAAGATTACAGGCAAAGAGATGCAGTGACATCTATAGGTTATTTATGCTTGGTTGTATTATATACCACAGCAGTTTTTAACTAATGGAGGACAGTCCCTGACTGCAAACATGCTGGAGGAAATGATCTGGGACAGTGGTCATGCTGCAGATGTGGATGGAGAAGTTTTGCAGAAGACAACCTAATAGTAATCATTTCCACCACCTATTTACAAATTAATATTATCACTCCAGTTTGTTGGGTTCCAAGGGCTGCACTATAAGTACCAAAGGGCCACATGCAGCATGCACCAGATGTATAAAATAAAGCTTATAATTAGTGTATTCAATGCCAGTTCAGAATTCATGAAGGTGGATCATAAGAATAATTGCAAAGAAATAGTTTATGAAAAATATGCTTACTGATGTCTGCTTTTTACTTGTGTCATATTATAAAATACCCAGTAGGTGGCGGTATAAGATCACAGTAAACATCTGCACTACAGCTGTAACAAACATAAAAAAACTAGAGTTTGCAAAAATGATTACCAATTATTACTTTTAGAATGCTCTAGGACATGCATTCTTAAAAAGAGATTGCTTATTGGGTTTTTTAATGTTAGCATCGTTGTTGCATTATAATGATATTTTTATTGCAAACTAACCACGTGAGACTAATGAGGGTCTCTTTAGAAATCAGTGAATCTGACATTCACCAAACATTTTCTGATGGAGATTCAATTGAAAACACGTGGGCCTGAAGATTGTTTGATGGGGTTTGGATAGAGTAGTAATGGGTTAGAAGCTTATCAGATTTTTCTTGCTGTTTATGTCTCTTAAAAACTTTCCCTGTTATATTTGTTTCCCAAATCTCTGAGACAGAAAGTCTAGGAAAATCCAATTTTTTCTGCTGTCTATAAATCAAAATTTACCCTGCATTGGTATGACTTGCCCAGGGGAAGTACCAAGGGTTGCAATGGGTTATGAAACTAAAAAGACCAATATGCTAGGAAGATAAGAAGATTGAAAATAAGGTAGGTATAATGGGGGACAAACACAGCGATATGGCAGTAACCTTTCTTTATCCTAATAAAAAAGGGTTTTATTGCTGGTTTGGTCTCTGTCGGGCAGACTTTCCACCACATCTTGTCCAAATAACACGGGGAAAAGCTGGGAGGAAATACCCCCACAAAGGGGGACAAAGAGAATAATAAAAACCAGATGATTCTAACACCTCTCCTTCATATCCAAAACTAAAAATAAAGAATTTTCTGTAGTTTAAAATGTGACCACCTAAAGTGGCTCTCTTTACTGAAAATAACGTCATGGAAATTATATTCTTTTACTAGTTTCGTACATATTTCCTGTATTAAAGCAGAACACTAGGTATAAATATAGAATAATATGTTTATATTATAACATGTATAACTACATTAATATGTCATTGTATTAGTATTCTGTAATTCTCTGTATAATTGTCCTGGAAAAGGAAAGGCCAGCACAGGGAATGTTTTCTGTTATGGTTTGTATGTTTTGCTGCAATGCACAGTGCTGTAAGTCTAGCACCGATTGTTTGCTGACAAAGTTATGGGGTACAGAGGTAATAATGACAATATCCGCACAATTCAGTTCAGATTGGTTGAACTGAATTACCGGACATTGCAGTTAAGACAGTTAGCACACATTTACTGTAATTATTGAAATTATAATCACACCAAATCCACAATGAGTGAGATTGGGTTCTGCTAAAGGTGAAATGAACTTTAAAAAGTGAATCTTTTCTGGGATCATAAAGCAGAACTGTACTTAGTATTACTATTGATAATAGTAGACAGTATTTGTTAAGTGCCAACATATTATGCAGCGCTGTACATTAAATAGGGGTTTCAAATGACAGACTGATACAGACAGTGACACAGGAGGAGGAGAGGACCCTGGCAGAAAGATCTTACAATCTAAAACAGAAAATAAAATTGTGAGCAGGCAGGTTTTTTAATGCTGTAGAGGCAGGTGATATCCCTTCTGTAATCAAACAAACTTTCCTCCCTGTACGCAATCTCCCTTATACTGTGTGTGTATATATCAATGTACAATGCTGACATAGCTGGTTGCTGGTAATGAACTCCCATGCGCACGTGTTGGAGTTACATTATTCTGGCCTAGCCAATATCCTGATGATCCCAGACCAGGGGTGTAGTTGTAAAAAGTTGTAAAAATGAAGAGGGGGCATGGTAATAATGAAGGCTATCAGTGGTGAGCGCGCAGGGACAGCCTATAGAGGGGTTCTAAAAAAAGTGAGTGCCCGCCCCACTACACCCCTGCCCCAGACCCAGGAGTGGCTGAATATACTGGCACCCATGTAGAAGCAAGCAGAGGTGCGTTGCGTTTAGTAAAAAAAATTGTGCACAGGTGAGTAACTTTATTTTATTATAGAAGAGATGTTATACATAGTGTTGGTCGAATATCTCACTATTCGATTCGACAGCTATTCGATCGAATAGGGGGATATTGTTGGGGTGATCAACTCCCCTGATTGCTCTTGCAGCCCCTTACTAGTTGTATGTGTTCTTGGATAGAGATTCTCTATCCAAGAACACAGGAGTCCTGTGTTCCTGGATAGAGAAACTCTATCCAGGAACACATACTACAGGGCGGCAACAACAAGAACATAGGAGTCCCACGGGATCTCCGGGCACTCGAGGCTAAATGGGGACAAGTCTCCCCATTCGTTCACCTCTAGTGCTCTGTAATTGGCTGGGAAAAGGAAAATCCTGATGACGCTTGAGCTTGCCAATCACTGTGCACTAGAGGTGATGAATGGGGAGACTTGTCCTCATTTAACCTCTAGTGCCCAGGGATCCCTCACTGACAGGAGGATGCTGTCATTGTGGGATAACCTGTAAAAAAAATAAAAGTTATTTCGGGTCGGGTCTATTCGAATTCGAACAGCCATATTTGGGTCGAATATAAGGACAACCCAAATTCGAACACCAACACTAGCTATACATCCCACCTGCAGTAAAGAACCTGCCTGCTTGCATTTTATTAAAGTATTGTTTACACTTTTGGACCATAAGGTCACTGCTGTGCTGTTTTTTGTTCTCCTTGCTGGAGGCTCCAATATCAGGAAACAAACCCCTGCCTCTAACAAGATGGCTGCCCCCACGAAGACAATGCATAACAAGACTCTGACAGCTAGTAATAGGGAAAAGATTAGCTGCAGACTACAGGTCCTCTTTAAAGCAGATCCCACATCTCTGGTATTTGGTGTTCACACATATAATCCTTTGGCGCTTCCTCATTATTCCAGTAATGGACAGCTTCCTATATGGGGACAGGTTGTCATTGAACAGTCAGACAGGAAAGCTCAATCTTGTGGGTAGACACAGTAATTAGAATGAAGCTGCTTCTAAGTTTGTCATGTGAGAAAGCAGCTGAAGAGTTGTCTGATCCACTGGGGTGCCACGTTCCTTTGATTAACGTCTTGAGTTGTTGGAATGTGCTAAGCAGTAAACCTTCTGCATTCATTTTAACTCTGTGGCTTCTATCTTTTTCAAGTTCCAAAATCATTAATGACTTAAGCTTGAGATTTGGTGTGGTATGACAAGAGGTCTGACAGTTGTATCCTGTACCAAGGGGGTCGAAGGGCTGAGAAACACCTTACAGAGCATAGTTTAATATACACTCTGTGTTGGTAAAATGCAGGCTACATGTCACCCATCAATAAAAGGATTAGAATTCGGCAACACAGAGACTCCTAATTATATGTCCTGTTACCTTGTTTGACCCTGATGTGATGAGGACATTGGAAATTGTTTAACAAGTCTCACTACCTAGATGCCCAACTCCAGCCAAATCTATATTTTTTTGGAGGGGGTGGTTAGGGGACAAATTGGAAAATTAAAAGCTTTTATAACATTTAAAATGCTGTCTGTATGGGGAATTTTTTGTTTTACTGACTTGGGGTCCACAAATCACTCACTGCTTTTACAAAGTCCTCTCCTCCTCCTGTGTCTTTGTCTGTATCTGTCTGTCATTTGCAACACCTATTCTTGTACAGCACTACATATTATGTTGGCGCCATATAAATACAATTTATTATTAATAATAATTATAGTCATGTCATTGCCTGTCTCTCAGAGGGGCTAACAATCCATTGTCACTAATATAGTAATTTGTTACTTAAACGGTCCAAAGGCCAAAATAACCTACCTGCGTGCTTTGAGAGGAAATCGGAGCACACTGGAGAAAATTCACACAAACACAGGGAGAACATACACGTATAGTGTCATGAGATTCAACCAAAAGACACTAGTGCCACAAAGGCAAGAATGTTAACCACTGAGCCACAGTGCCACCCAGTAGCCTTTATGTTGTCCCCATAGACGATATTTCACTTCCATTCCTGTTAAGTATGATGCCCCGTTCTCTACAAAAATAGTTAGGAGAAAATGTTCTTTAGACAGAAGTCTTAGCATTGATAAGTTCTGTTGGGCAAGGGGATTTACTCTTATATCTTGTTCTTAGAATGTTTTAAATGAGGTTGCTGTTCATGATCAGCACTATTTATTTTATCACTTATTTACCACTGGTTATAATCATGTTGATACACTTGGAGGTTATTAGGCTAAATTTCACTTAATAAGGTTTTATTAATTAAGATATATTACTTTGGGGACAATACCTCACAGTATGAGTCAATGATACAAAAGTCGTCATTATAAATTCACACTATATTTACCATAAGGATTAAATGTTTTGTTTTTTAAAATAAATGATTTGGGTATTTGAACGATACAATTACCCATTTAAAACAGAATGTTGTTGGAATATACTATGAATTATTTTGGGAACATGTGATTAATTGATTATTTTTGGGCTGTGTGTATAATTGAACCCAGTTTTGTGAGGAACTCCTTCCACCTACTGACCCACTATACCCTAGGATCATCTCTCTTTCTGGCTAATATAAACAGATCATGGTAACTACACATATGTCTAAACCGAAAGGGCCGGTTGCCAGAGGCACTTAAACCCCGGTGTTTCCCTATAATATGTCCAGCTACCCCACATAGCATTGAATTTATCTTGGGTACCACGCAAACTAGCTGTGAGATCCTCCATCATACTGGAAGATGTTGTGCACCCTATGGAGCCATAGACCTATAGTTGGGGTGACCATTGATTTCCAATACAATGGAATACTGGTGTGGAGTTTAATATATTTTAATATCTGTGTAAGGCTTTTTTATATAGCATTCTATAGCCTTCTTCTCCAAGTTTTAAAGTAAATGAGTAACTTATCTTCCTAATTTTATCAACTTTTCCTACAAATTAGGTATGGAAAAATAAATAATTAGTTAGCTTGCCATAAGTAAAATGTAAAGGGTACCATTACATTATATAGGGTTGGGGGGCACATGTATGCTTTAGGGATAGAAATAAGATGAGTATATATGACTGAGGCTAGAAAAAACTGCTTCTTCTTTGAAACACAGGGTCTTTATGGACATAAATGGTATACCAAAGACTGGTAAAAAGCTAAATATAAACTTTATTTACAATATATTGGGAGGAAAATAGACGTAACATACAAAAAGCATGAAAATATATTTAAATGCCATACTGTTCAACACATAATGAGTTGCCAAAATAGTAATTGCAAAAATAAAAAAATTAACAGTCCTTTAAAAAAAAATAGAGATTTTTGTATGCTACTAGATAAGATTTAGCATCATTTTAACTCTAAACCCAGATTGTCTTGGACCCAACTCACAGTGTAGTGAAAGCAAAAGCAGGCCAGGAATAAACTCGTCCCCCTCTCCCTCTACTTTCCGCTCTATCATAATGTTTATTTTCAGCATCTTAGCTGATTGACTTATATTGGTATTTCATCCCACACTTCAACCCTGCAAAAATCTGGTACTAGGTCCAGTTCCTGTTTTTTAAACAATACATGTGGTGATTTATAAGATAATACAGTAAATGATAACAGAGCCACAAAATAGTGACAGATGAACGAATGAGCGCTGTACACACAGTGCTGTTCAATGGAGAGGGTAGGCGGGAGAATGAGAAAGCGGCATGCCAACTTTTTTTGCGATTGTTCACTGTCGACTGATATCCTGCTGTATTGAATGTCAGAATCTCGACCAGGATGAGTCCAGCCGTTAGTATCGAATGAGAATCATCTGACGTGTGTATGTAGCCTAAGAAATAACAGGTGTTTAAATATGTCCCCTGTATCAAATATCTTACCACCTAATAACTTGCTCAATAGTTCTTCTGCACCTTTTTGCATACACAAATACATTTTTCTTTATAAGGATACATGTTGTATGTAAGTCATATAACAAAAGCTGATTGATACTTCAGCAACTGGCCGTAAAGTGAACAATATCTCATGCTGTGCTGAGCAGTCCACCACTGATCCTCAGCCAGCTCATGTGAATTTCAGGTCAACCAACTGCTAATAGAATCTCTGCAGGGATTATGGACATTGCCTGCTAGTAAAGTGAGCAGCCGCTATCAAAAAGTCACTCAGTCACTGAATCTATGCTGAACATTTGTTGAAGAATTATTTCAGTCAATGTAA
This sequence comes from Pyxicephalus adspersus, assembly GCF_032062135.1. NCBI lineage: Eukaryota > Metazoa > Chordata > Amphibia > Anura > Pyxicephalidae > Pyxicephalus > Pyxicephalus adspersus. Next base: position 132,899,465 of record NC_092859.1, on the reverse strand, counting down.
AGATTCTCTGTATATGTGTCTCAATGTGATTAAAAAAACAGTAAAAAATATTAATATTGAAATTCTTCTCAAAGCTTACTATTTGCAAACTAAACAAAACGTAATGCTATTGATCTTAAATCTGAAGTCTGAGCAGATAGTAAAAGCACCATTTACTTAAAACTAGCATTTTTTCTGGATTTTTCCAGAAATGATTCTTTTGTAGTCCATAGTACAACAGCTTTTATACTGGTAGAAAGAGGGTCAATAATCTGGTCCAGTTATCCCCTATAGCTTTGCAGGTAGCTATGTGGATACGTGCTTATAGTAGGAGAAATCAGAAAGATAACTTTAGCAGTCTGCTGCTACTCCCCCATTGCCCAGTTAGAAGCTCCATTGCTTAAGTGTGCTATCCTTACCACAAGACTGTCTGAATAGTTTTTGGGAAAATGATTCACATACAATATACGCATTTGGGGTTATTTCAAAAGTGTGGTCTAAAACTGTGTACTTCCATATTGTCCCCATTTAAGTCCATGGAAGCAGCTGGCCACTCAAATGCAGCTAGGACTATTATGCCATGTCCTGGAGCTGCTCCACAGACTGCTGCAACAAAACACAACTATGTGCAAACCACTCTCATTCAGCTGATATAGAATATTGTTTTTTTAACTTAACAACATAACATTAACTTAACATAACTTAATAACGTAACATTAAAGGAACAGAAACTGAGTTTAGGGGCCGTTCATAAGGAATGCCATTGGTCATTTTTAATTAGTCTGAAGTTCCTCCTTACTTGTCAGTATTTGAGTTTGACACCCCAGAGTGAAACACATCGACTCTGTTCCTTGTTCTGTACTGAGTTTTAATAGGAAAGAAATTGTTACAAAGGGAGAACTTTGCATTGTACAACATACATAAGCTGCACCCCTTCTTCCACTCCCTGAACTTTATCACAGTGAGCCAATAATATGTTAATGGAACTGTACTTGTGTTGGCAGTAGGAATGGCCCAGAACTGGAAGCCTTTGTAGTGGGCAAATAGTACCATCTGTAAGGTAAGTGGGGTAGGGCATCCAAAAGGGGTTATTTTGAGCATTGGGACCCCCATGAACACAACGCTGATCTTTTTAGTACAGCACATTTTACTAATTTTTATCCTTGACTTTAAATGGGCATTTGTCATTTACCAATGTAATAGAATTATGGGGTATATGTTTAGATTTCAACATTTCTAACAAGGCAAAAGCAGCATAACCTTTAACTATTGAGCCTATGTACATACCATATTGGCCTGTCCATAGACAGTATTAGAAATACTCAGCTGACACTGATTATAGGTATAAAGCAAAAAAGAAAAAAAAACACAATACTTGCAGCACGAGTCTGTTGCAAGTGCCAGTCACATTCTGTTTTCCTGCTATGTAACAGTTGATTACACTTATTCGTTGTGACAATGCGATGGAAAATGGCCAAGAATCACCTTCACCTGGTTTATTTTGCTGTAGCTTTGCATCTTTAGTTGGAGCTCAGAGGGGCACTGATATACCCTGTACAGCTCTGGGCTCTCAGCGTCACAGTATATCACTTCTCCTGCCAAGCCATGCAGCATCGCCATGACATGTGAAACTAGCCACTCATACATAGGTTTACACTCCAGTGTTTTGCCCCTACTCATCCCTGCAAGAACAATGTCACCAGGGCCAAACCTTTTAAGTCTTCAGCTGGTAAATGTCAGTATGTCACTAAGCTTTAGAATAGTCTTTCTGGCGACCAACATACCATTTAAATAGAACCTACTCTCTGTACTGTTCAGGTAGACATAAAGGATTCTACTTTATCTCAAGGATAAATAAAATAGATTGTAAGCTCCATTGGGCAGGGTTCTCCTCTCCTCCTATATCATTGTTTGTACTTGTCAAGTATGTAGCCTCTATTTAATATGCTGACACCTTATAGATTAAAGTTTATTACAATCATTGTAGAGCAGTGTTTCTAAACCTTTATAACATGGGGGAACACTTGAAATAACTTTCAGGTCTTCAGGTAACACCTGCTATAATTATTATAGTCACAGCTCACAGTACATTAGTGTAGTGGTTAGTAGGATAAATGTCTTACATTTCTGCCATTGGGAAGAATGCCACCCTTACAGATATCCAAAAAGATAATTGGTGTCAGGTAAACTGACCTGACAGGTACAAATTGCTCATTGCTCATGGAACCTCCAGCAATCTCTTAACAATCTGTTATAGATGTGACCTTAATCTGTACTTGTATACTTAGCACTCCAATTAGGAAAAGAAGGAATGTTTTGCACTGTACAAAGTTTTACTAGTTCATTAGAGGGGAGAACACATAGATTATATCATGTTTGAGTTTCTAATATGTTTGCCAAACATGCACAGCTTGTTTTCTAACTCACAGTTAATATTAGCAATGTAGCTGAACTAAACCATCAAAATGAAAAAATGCACCCAGGCAGGCCCATTATTTCAGAAGGGACAGGCAATGTTCCTTCTGCAATAAATTAAACTTACCTGCCTGGGTGCAGTTTATTTTTACACTCACCTGTCCTTTCTCCATTACAAGCTCTGCCATCTGCCATATGACAGCCTAATATCTTAGTATGTAACTGTGCAAATATCAGGTCTTTGCGATTCCTAAAACTGTTTTTTCTTTTAGTGAGAAGCTGTGAGAAGGACACTTCTCCCCCAGTGTTTGTGACATCTCAGTGTGAATGTCCTTTGCTGACTTTCCCTGGAGAAACAAAATCTTTTTTTAAGAATCGCAAAGACCTGATATTTGCACAGTTACGTACTAAGATATTAGGCTGTCATATGCCCCACACTCATTTTTCTATTTCACCTGGAAGGGGGCAAAGCCAGGAACTTCTCAGCACCCCCTCGTAGCTCAGTGTACTACACAACAAGATTGCAAACAGGCAGATAGAGAGGGCACAGATAGAGAGGGCACAACTCACAGCTCCATGTGTCTTCTTAAAAGACAGAATGGATAGCTTACTGAATAATAATGACCTTATATCTGTTTCCCATGAAGTCACTATTGTTAATTTTTTTCCCTGTTTTTTTCAGTTTAGAGGAAGAAGAAGACAGAAATACCCTAATATTAGAACTACTTATACTACCCAAATGTATCCTTGGAGAGCTGCTGCTTCTTCATCTGTTGACCAAGGTGTTCTGTGTTACTTTTATCTAAAAGAAAAAAATGTCTGAATCAAGCTAATGAGCTACATGCAGGGTGCTTACAGGGCAGAGCAATAAATCAAATATTAAAAGATAAAAGAACCCAACTCAGATCACATGACTCTTGTAAAGATTTCCTATTGCAGTGAATGTCTGAACTTTAACTTGTATCTGTGCAACTGTGTATAGACCTTTCTTAGGTTGTCACATTGCATTTAATTCTTTAGACAGTTTCTAGAACATTAAGGTTGGAGATTGAAAAGATTTTAATAACACAAAAACTACAAAATGTCTTGTGTAATAGTTGCACATATTTTTTTTTTTATTGCACTATGTGTGCCTGCCCAGTCTTTCAACGTGGTGTACTCCTCCCTGTCTTTAATTCTCTGGGATGCTCTTTTTTATACTTATTTGTTGCAAGCTGTTCCATCAGGTGTTTTTATTATTACACAATATTTCTAGTCTTTTTCTTTGTTGTCTCATGTGTTCCGGGCATCAAATTCAAAATGATTATTTGTGATATAGATTTATTGCTTTATAACAACCTTCCTCAACTTTTTCACTCCAGAAGAACCCATTACACAAGTTTGAAGGGAACCAATGTAAAATCAAATTCATTTTTATTTCAGTGGGGAAAATTCCACTTACAGTGATGATCAGAACACCACCCTTACAAAAATATCCTTGGTGTCATGCTAGTGGCTCTGCCATGTGGTCTTGGGCCCTGAACTATATGGGCATCATTGGATGGGAGCCAATTCAATTCAATTAGCAACCTTTGGACATACCTGAGGTTTGCAGACCACCTTATTCTGCTTTTAATTTACAAAGAGTCCCAGCTTTTTTACATATAAGTCTGTACAGAAAATGTATATTATGATATAGACAGACAAATAGGTATATAAATATAAATATATTTATATCATGTTCTATGCATATTGGATATGCCATATGTCACAAACCACAACACTTATAACATTACAGAATGCTTCCATTCATGCATATGTCTGCTTCTGCTACAGAGCTGCTTACAATTACAGTTCATTGATATCAAGCAATTAATTAGTGCAGAAATAATAAGATCCGGCTCCCTGGTGATATGAAGACAAACCACAGCTGGAGTTATTGTAAGTATTGATTACAAACACATAACAATGGGTAGGATGTCCATGTAAAACATAGTGCATTGGGGTTCATCAATATGTAAAAGTTCATTTGGAAAACGTGTCCTGTTTATAAGCTGCTATTTGATTTTTCAACAATGTTTAAATACATGTTATATAGATATTTAATTTTGTATAGAATTGTGCTTATATTACTTATCTGTCAATGGTAGTTACCTATAATGCAGCAATTATGAGGCAGATTATTATTAAACTGTATTTATATAGCGCCAACATATTACTCAGAGCTGTACAAATCTTTAACCAGTAACTCCAAATAAAATGTATAATCAGCAAACCCATAATGTATAGATAACCCAGTAACAGTTCTGATATTCTAGAATATTTACACTGATTTCAGTTATTTAGTTTTACTTTGTCTGTGCCTGACACTTTGTTGCAGTGTCAAAGATCAGAGGTCTGAATGTTGCTGATTTCTCAGCTCCTAAGAGAGCATAACAATGTAAAATACCAGAGCCCTAGAGCTAGGTGAAATGTAAATAGCTCCAAGACATAATTATTTTTTACTATTGTATTTGTTGAGCATTGTCATCTTTCATGTCACTATACAAAGTACAATGTATATAATAGGAGGTACCAAAAATACAAAGTCCTTTACAGCATATTAGAAACATCTAGCGATACAAAAATACAAAAAGTAATACAAAAATACAAATAGTAATACAAAAATACAATAGTTAATACAAAAATACAAATAGTTTGGGACTCAGTAGAGGGAGAACCCTGCCCTTGTGAGCTTACAATCTAAAGGGAGTGTGATGGAGACGTGGCAAGGTTCCAAAAACATAAAAGAGGTGGGGAGTCATTTGGCAACTGGTGTAGAAGGGGACAGATAGGGAAACAGGCTGACAGGGGATTGCAATAAACTCAATATCTTTCCAAAAAAAGGGGGTTTTTAAGGGGGGATTTGTAAAGGGCTGGGATCAGCAGTGATGTGGAAGAGAGTTTCAAAGGAAAGATGAAGCTCTTAAAGGGTGCTTAAAATTTTTCACTTTACATAAAAGGGTGCAACACCCTTTTTTTTAGGTGCAACACGCTCTTTCTTTAAAAAAAAAAAAAAAAAGGTGCAGCACCGCCCACTAATTCTAGGCCGCCTAGGCAGTCAAGAATGAATGGGAGTGCAAAGCCTTCCGGGATACCTTCATCACGCATCCCGGGAGGCACTCCTTCTGCGCATGTTGAGATGCTTGGGCATGCACAGAAGGAGCACCTCCCAGGGGGGCCTTTTTGCTCAAAGAGAAAAATTTGCTTGTTCTCATGCATGCGCAGTGAGATCGGCAAATTGAGTAATGAAAGTTGACCGGAATTGAGGATAGGAAGGTTCCATTTGTTAATACATTCCAAATGACTGATTTCCTAAAAAAAAATAAAAATAAAAGACAAGATAAATAGCAAACCTATATCTTAAGGCTGCATCCCAAACCCTAAATATATCTAGCTAATTGTATATTAATTCTCATTATGTAAACTGTTCAAAACACAGAATTTTCTAGTTTGATCATCCATTAGAAACAGAACCACAAAACAAACCTGTAGGCCATTGGGAAGTTTTAGAATAGGCAACACAAGCTATCTATTATTACCTTTATAGGGGCCTGACTTTCCTGTCTGCCAGCTAACATTCCTGACTAATAAGTTTGCCCTCATCAGGGTGATCACAGTTTGCAGCACTTTTAAATTAATATTATGTATATATATATATATATATATTTATATGCACACACACACAATACTTCAGTATGCAGCAGGAATATTCAGACGTGGTACAATGACACACTGGAAAAATATTGTGATATTGTGCTTTGGGGTTAATTTTACAATGACTTGAGATGGTATGTTGTAAACCCATTCATTCCATCTGACCTGCAACCACACATCCGCTGTGCTACAGCCTTAGCCTACCATCTGACAGTGGCGCACACTTACAAGCCTCATCATTCTGATTAAAGGTTTGGTTTTGTTACGATGTCATGTACAGTATATCAAAGGAGATCAGTAACCAGTCTGAAAGTCAGATGACAAAGAAAATAAGCAGCACATGCACACTGCAGCTTGAACAAATGGTTTAATTTAATGAGCCATAATCTGGGGGGGAAAGGAGTACTTTTCAGTGTCCCCAGCGTCTGCAAATCATAGCGGTCAATAATAATTAGTCCAGGACATGTGGAAAGTCCTTAGATACTTGTGTTTATTCCTATCCCTTCCTGCATAAGCTCACTCAAGTAATGGAACACAGGAGAAAGCTGACCTTGTAGAGCAGAACTTTACATGGTATACGTCCAAACATTTGGAAGCAATTTCACCTACATCTATTGGGTTGAGTCCAGCTGTTCTGGTAAATGGATCTGTTAGATTAAAAAATTATTCTCTTTTAATCAGGGGATAATGAAGAGCATTTGTTTCTAACCTGAGGATCAGTCCAAGACATCACCGTATTTTCCATGTGGGAACAAACGTTCAGCTTTCGATTACAAAAACGTGAATTTACTGTGGAAGACATGTGCTCAGAATTAAACACACAGTGTAATTTTTCCTACCTTTTAATGACTTAATCTGTTTAATAAGCTCTTCTGTAAGTTTTGTACTGTCTTCTTTTGTTCCTGGTAAATGTTGGGTGGACAGACACTTGAAGAAAGAAAACCAAAATGAAGTGTTTCATGTAAAATAGTAAAAACATAGAATAATAGGAACCATAAAATTATGAGCGCCAAATCAAAGCCAAACAGCAACCTGTCAGGCGTTTTTCCAGCACAGCTATGTCTTGTGCTAGAGTGAAAAATCCTCCCCAGAATGGTATGCAAAAAAGGCGTTTTTCCAAAAATCATGTTAAAATGGCATTTAAGACCTAAAATCTACCTAAAACTACATTATTTATATTCTGTAAATAGAGAACATGAAAAAAATGGTAGCTTTAATTTTGTTTGTTGTATGAGATTCGCACAACTCGTTTTGCAAAGCAATATTTTCAATAAAAAATAAACCACAAGTAGTTCTGCACACAATAATAGTAAAAAAAATGTAGATGAGACTGTATCATGTTATTAGATACCATATATGTGAAGTCTTAAACTGAGTGTGAAATGGTGAAGTGGCAAAACATTATACATAAAATAGTCAATAGACATTAAAAGTTTCATACAAACTATCAGTTGATTCTAAATAATGTCCCTGGAAATATTTCTTTCACTCCAGCATATGCGAAAATACTCAATATGTGTTACAAATTACCTATTTACATACCAAAAATACAGAGTTTTTAGTTTTATAGATTTGCAAATACATGTGGAAGTCACACTGCCTCGTCAAGGCCCCTCTATGACCCGAACCTTCAAGAAGAAATGGGTGGCTTCTAGGCATAACTGCACCAATCTTTTCATCTATTCATCTGTGCCTTTGCAGGAACTTTTATAGTTTAGAGTTAGGGAGCTCACTTTCCTATATCAGAATTCTCATTGCACGTATGTAGCAATGAATAGATTGGTGTGGGTTTGCCTAGAAGCTGCCCATGCCACCTTAAATGTTCAGGTCAAAGAGGGTTCTTAATGAGGCAGTGTGGCACTTGCAAGTGTATGTAATAGTTGAAACTGTGTATTTTTGTTTTTGTCAGCAGATCTGGGTACATGGGTATACAATTCTGGTAAGAAAATTGCTCCCCCAGCCGCTCTCTCCGCTCCTCAGATGACCTACAACTGACTTCCTCACTCATAACCTCATCACACGCATGGCTCCAAGACTTTTCTAGAGCTGCTCCAACTCCAGCTCTGGAATGGTTTTCCTTGTCCTATTCGACTTGCTCCTACTTTCTGCTCATTTAAAAGAACACTCAAAACCCAATTTTTCAAACTTGCCTACCCGTCTTCTTCTGTCTTTTGAAACCATCACTACTTCCCACCATTACATATCTCCCCTCCTATTGTGTGTGAAATTCCCCCACCTACTAGATTGTAAGCTCTTCTGGGCAGGGTCCTCTCCTCCTCCTGTGTCACTTTCTGTATCTGTCTGTCATTTGCAACTCCTGCTGACACACTGTACAGCACTGCATAATATGTTGGCGCTATATAAATCCTGTTCATTTTTATTATAATTATCATTATTAACCACCCGAGCGATAACCCCGACCTTGGTTCGGGGTTAAAATAATTACAATTATCGATAACCCCGAACTTTTCTCACTGTATGAAATTACAGTGAGAAAAGTTCGGGTTTATCGATCACTTACCTGGTCCCGCTGCGATCCAGCGTCGTCCTCCAGCGTCGATCTCCAGCGTCGTCCTCCAGCGTCGGGTGCCCTCTCCGGGAAGAAGAAGCCAGCCGGCGGAGAAGAAGAAGCCGGCCGGCTTCTTCTCCCTCCGTAGCGTGTACGTCGGCGCGTACGATGACGTCAGAGCGTGTGCGGGAAATTCAAATTGAAAGTCATTCAAACACATTTTGTATTGGATTGAATATAAACTCCTGTATCCAATCCAATACAAAATAATTCAAAAATAAATACAAAGCATGTAATTGGTAAATTCAAACTCTCATTTTGTATTGGATTGAATACAAAGTCCTGTATCCAATCTAATACAAAATAATAGAAAATATATGTATGTGGTTTTGTCTATAGGTATGTGACGGACACTAGGGAGGTGTTTTAGAAAATATATTACTATACAGTATACCGAATTATCGCATTTTCAGTATTTTTCATTTATTTATGTATTCTTGTTTAAGCTGATTTTTGTGTCTTTTAATTAATTTTATTAAAAGTAATTTTTTTTTTACATGATTGTGTGTTTCAAACATTTTTTATATTCATGATATCTACTAGAACCCTGTTAGGACATATTTCTGTAAGTTACAGGTCTACAATTTAAAAAAAAAAATTTCATGAAAAACAGTGTAACGCTTTTGGAACAGAAATCTAGACATCAGTGTAATGCCCAGGTGGTTATTAATAATAATAATAATAATAATAATATTACGACCAAGATTAAATAGGTGACTCAATTTTGTAATTCTACCAGTTTATCCTCTAACATATAAAATACATCTTTAAATTGATGCCTTGTAAGATACACATAAATTACTGCAGAACACAAATGACTACTCTCTTCCTTATATATTGCCATACTGAATCCATCATCTCTAAGCTTCTTCCATTAGGTTCCATACATTTACAGTCCCTTTAGCGTTATATATTTATTGCAAAATGTTGGCTCTCACCTGACATACCTCTTGCCCAGCTACCTTTTATAAACACTGCTGACCATTGCAGATTACTATACTGTAGTTAATGGCTTGTTAATGAAACATTGCTCTTTACAGGTCATAGACAGTATTTGTACTCATCTACTTATCAACTAACAGTTGTCTAACGTCTGTCTATTGCCTAAATGTTTTCGCTTTGGATGGAGTAATAGCAGGGAAGATTTACAGGTTTTTATGGCTGTCATTGTTTCCACTGGAAAGATTTACCTCTTTTGGGATCATTGTTGCTGAGACTTACAGTTATGAATATACAAAATGTCACATTGTCACCAAAATATTATTAAAGATAAATCTTTCAATGAAAGATAAAAAATGTTCTGTGACAACTATCAATTTCTTTTTAACACTGTTACTCTAGGGCTGGAATTAGAGAGAAATTTCAACAAGGGTTTACAGTAGGGAATGTAAAGAATACAGAAGTGATATGGAGGAACCATGGTAGTTCATGGAGCTATTTCAGTGCCTTCCTTCACCTATGCAAAATGAGGAAACAACAAAGTATTTAGTTTTTTTCTACTGCAGATTTCTCTTAAACAAATGGATCAGGAAATCTTCTCTTATCTCTCAGGTACATATTCACTGACACCAGTTGCTTTCTTAGGTCTTTGTGAAAAGGTATTCTTTCCACTTTTCTGGTGACTACTTCTCTATAATAAACTTTTTGACCACTGACTACCAAGTTAACTGACATCCACCTCTTCCACTGATAACCAAGATAATGGAATACTACACTGACCACTAACATACAGGAGCCTTCTTTACTGATTGCCTCTCTAAAGACGACCACCAATGTAAGAGTCCCTCTTTACCACTGACCATTAATGTTGGAGATCACTACTTTGACAATATATGTAAGGCCATTTATGCCATTTATCAAAGGAAAGGGAGCACTTCTTTTACTTATGTATGTTTATTCGGTATAGGGGCTCTTCTCCCACTGACCACACATAAAACCACGGAAAGCACTACTGTGACCACAGATGTAAGGATGCACATTACAGCTAAACACCACAATGACACAATGATTTTTACTGTCTCAATTCTTTTTATAGACATAGTTTTTTTTTCTTAAATATTACTAAAAAAAATGTCATATAGAGCAAAAATGTTAAAAATAATTAGTGTTTGCAATTTAGTGTACGCTCTGAGGACCACATTATTTATTTCTTTATTTAATATTATAGCCACAACCAACTGGCTAGGTATGGAAATTAATTTAAACTTAGCAATTCATAACCAGTTATTACCAATTAGGTTAGTGTATGTAATACATAAATCATACATCAGTGACATAATTAATAAAAACATTTTTAACAAGCATAAGCAAGATTACAGTAATAAACTAGAAATGTGATTTTGGCTGTTAGGTACCAAACCCTTTACAGCACCTTTTCGTATGGCATGGAGAACATGACAAAAATCTGACATATATCCCGGACCCCTTTCTGGAAGTAAATACTGTATGTTATAGCTATTACTATAATAATAATTTAATTACCAAGTGATATAATCTTTCTCTATAATTAAGTAGGTGTGGCCCTCATTAAACATATTGTGGCCCCTTGCAAATTTATTCCACTTAATTCAGCCCACTATTTCTTTTGAGTTTGACATGTCTGTTCTACACCTATAGAAAGCTAAGGTTTAAGAATTAAACATTTTAAAGAGAAAATGACCATGAGATTAAATATTGCATGCGTTTTCAATACCTCCCATATCTAATGGTCTAAAATCCAGAATGTCATAACTGCACAATGAAAGCAACCAGACACAATACCATGTTCTACAAGAGGAAGGAAAGAAATTATTTATGTCTTATTTATTACATGGATTTTTGTGGTACCAAACAATACAATCAGCTTGAGAGCAAAACTGTTGCTTCCATTTGTGCTTCAACACAAACCCTGTGATTTATTGATGCTAAATATAATATTTTTGAAGGACACTAAAAGCATTAGATCTTCATTGACAGAGACACAGAGTCACTAGAATACTAAATAAATCATATTATAACCTGTGGGAACCACTTGAACAGACATCATCTAAGGAGAATGGTTACAGCTCATTGGAACTCTATTAAGTATGTTTGGGGAGAGCTGCACTTGTGGAGCAGCTAAAAGCTATGAATGAAAGTATTGGCACGGCATTCTGTATGTTTGCAATAGCAGTGGGTTCATTGCAGTGTAAGTATGGATTGCACTGCCATTCCCCAGCACTCATAATGTCTTCAGGAGACATTACGCATCCTAAAAGAAACACTAGAACAGCAATAGTTGTGAGTGCAGAATAAATCAAATGAGCGCCATTATCTATATGCATGCAATTATGTGCCTGTATGCAGAGATAAAGATGAAAGAGACGTCATAGAAGCACCATCACTGACTTGCATAGATAAATACTATCCAAGTTACATTCTATTAAGATACAATGTTAATAACACATATTTAATAACACATACAAGCATCTAGACTTTTGTATAAGTTTGACTGTGTCTTTTAAATATGGCAGCAAAAAGACCAATATTAACCAAGGTAGATTGCATGCATGGATGTGTTTTTATGGCAGGAACAATTTCTAATAATTCAAGACCACCAAATCATCATATGATTAGTCGAACCTTGTCAATGTGTGCTACAACTAATTACCAAGACAGTCCTTTTGAAACATAGCGATCTGGGTCTGTGTGATTTTATCTTTTTAGATACCAAATTTTTAACCAAATAAATGCCCCATTTCAAGAACACAACAGATGAAATAATTATTGGATATACTTTCAAATTCACATGTTATACCATGACAATAATATTATTATTATTAATAATAATAATAATATTAATAAAAATATTAATAAATATTATTTATATAAATAATTTTATATAATAGTATTTATACAGCACCAACATATTACACAGCGCTGTAGATTTAATAAGGGTTTCAAATGACAGACAGTGACACAGGAGGAAGAGATGACCCTGCCCGAAGAGCTTGCGATCTAAGTGGTGGGGGAAGTATCACACAATAGAATAAGATTCCCCATACTAAAGCCCCTTTGTGGTTAAAAACCAGAGCTGTTAGCTTCTCTCAGACACCCCTTTTCATCTACTTTGATGTCAACCACAGATTTTGACAACCAATTTGTCATGCAGTTGAATGAGATTCAATGCAGCTGACGTGCGATCCTTCCTCCAGAGGAAAAGCAACTAAAAAGCCAAAGTGGAGATGCAATGTAATGCACTGCAACTGCATGCAAATGCATGCACAAAATGCCACTCAACTAATTCAGTTTAATAGAAGTGGCTGGGTATGCAGTTGAGCCTGCAGTAGAATGCTGTGGTCAGCCACAAGTCTGAAATGGCCCTAACATTTGACCGGTTTGGCTCTCCCACCTGGATTTGTCAAAGTGGAGCTGGTCAGAAGTTTTTAGCACACCACCTACCATGTCCTTTGCACCCACTCCAGATATGATATATGATGGCCTGACATCTTCTAAACAAACTGCTAAGTATACATTTTGGTCCTTCCACAAGCCTGATGGTATATATGGGCATGATAGTGGATGGTGTAAAGTTATTATGGAATCATTAACAGATTTGCAGCATTAGTAGACAGACTGCATATAGGCGGACATTGCCATGCACTGGAACTAAACAGCCCCTCACAGACACTCCGATGCACCTTTTAAGTGGACACAATTGTGCGTGACTGTAGTGCTAGAAGGAATTCCTGTAGGGCATCAGAAGAAAATAACTTTTCAGCAATTGTAGATAAACAATAATTGAACTGAATGACATTTTAACAACACTAGTTGGCACAGGCAACAAATTTTTAATCTCCTAGAAAGCTTAACTGACATTTTACAAATGTGAACTGGTTAGAATGGATACTGTGCAAAAACCTGAAATCACCCCCGCTGTTTCAACTCTCTGCCCTCCCCATTATGCTGCTGTAGATCTGCTATTTCTTGTGTAGAAGCAGCGGACTCTCTGCAAGAGTCCAACATACCCCGCACCACTGCTAGTTGACAGTCCCCAGCAATCAGAAGGGGGCATAATTTCTGCCCCACACAGAACCCAGCAGATGACCATACAACAAAATCACTATTATAATAATAAAAGTTCTATAAGGAGAAACTTTGCAGTGACTTTAATAGTTATAATATGTAATTGAGTTGATTTTGTTCGGGATGACTACTGCCAGCCACCATAACCGCCCAACAACTATAAAAATGGGTGATTTATTTGTGTTTGTATCTGTTCTGCTGGCAAATGTTTTCTGAAGTTCATAAATCAGCTTTTCTGTATTTAAGCCCAGTCCAAGCACTGGAACATGTCAAGAACTATCAAGATAAAAGTGACCCGAGGAGTCACATGAACCACATGCAGTAAAAAGCAGCACTGTTTATGTGTGTTTTGTCAGAGAACATTGTGTAGCTATCAAGGTTTAGGTATGTTTAAAACTGTATACTGTATATATGTATATATATATATATATAGTAATATCTTTCACTATTTACAAGAATATGTGGAAAAGGGTAAAACTGCAGTCATCATCAGGGAGATTTCCTTTCACTTGCTCAATATTTTGAATTTATGCATTTTCCATGACAATGGTGATAAGGACACTTTGGTCCTGTGTAGAATGTGTCCTAGCTGTCCCTCAAAGAGGCTCACAATCTAATGTCCCTGCCATAGTCATATGTCTTTATCCTCCCTGGTGGTATTCCCGAGTGTGGCTCGGGGTGTATTTTCCATACCAAAAGCGGTAACCCCGAGCCACACTTGGGGTTGAATTGGCAGGAAGTTTAAAAGTCCTACCTGGTTCCCATGTTCCAGCGGTGTCCTCCAGCAGTGCTTGCCGCATCCTCAAATGATGCCCGGCATCTTCTTTCCCTGGCAACGCTGGGTGGGCATCTGTGTAACCTGGCGATGCTTGACCAGCATTTCCGTCCCCGACCTGTGAGCGTTGGGTATGCGAGGCCAGGGCAAGCAGATGCCGGCCGGGCATCTGCTCGCGAGTGTGTGTGTGGCTGGAGGGCAGGACTGTTGGCAAAGTAGGTGGGACCAGGGGGGAAGTTTGAAATACTAAGTATTTTTAAATGTACCACTTTCACGTTTAAAAGTATACTACTTTTAGTAGTAGTGTAGTATAGTAGTAGTTTAGTATAAAAATACTTCCTATTCATAGTGTCAGGGAGGTTAATACATTCTATGGTCAATTTTTTGGGGGGAAGCCAATTAACCTAAATGCATGTTTATGGAATGTGGGAGGAAACCAGAGTGCCTGGAGGAAACCCACACAAACACGGGAGAACCTACAAACTCCATGCAACTCTCCGAGATTTGAAACTTGGACCCAGCGCTTCAAAGACTAGAGTGCTAACCACTGAGCCACCGTGCTGTCAGAATTCACAGACAAGTACATTAACCTGCCCATGTCTTCTTTTTAACCTGCTTCATGGGTGATTTGCATTCCCATAGATTTGTAAAAAAATACAAACACCAGCAAACAAATGTCCAATAAGACAGGCTCCTAAGCCGCATACACACGTGCAATAATAGACATTGAAAGGGATCTTTCATGATCGAACGATGAATCGGACAACGAGCGCTGTACACACTTCAGATTCTCGTCCGATATCGGCCCTGAGACGATTATCAGGCAAGAACCATTGGAAGTGGGTACGTAGCTTTAGAGACAATGATTATCCATAAAAACAGAAAAACAAGTCTAATAATTCTAAACCCTCCCAACTATATTTAAATCTAAAACAAATATTTTGTTTTTC
>NC_092859.1:132859589-132883313 GCF_032062135.1 Pyxicephalus adspersus | reverse complement strand
CTGGGATATGTGACTCAAGTTACCAAGAGGCTGTGGGATTTCCCTTCAGTCTTTACCGACCCGGCAGTAAAGAAAAAAAGGGGAGGAGACCTTCCTAAAAAATGTAAAAAAAAACAACAAAAAAGATTTTTTTATTGTATAAAAAGGACAGCCACTCTTTTATATAATGATAAAAATGCCATGATAGGTCTGCTTTTAATATTCATGGTCTTAGAAGGATGTCCAACAAGCTCATGGAGATGTGTTGGTCAGATGGCCACAAAATGTTCAGCATATAGTTTACATCAGCCTTTCTAGACCTTTCTAACATGGGGGGACCCTTAAAATCGCCTTTGGGCCTTCAATGAACCCCTGCTATAAATACTATATCTACAGCTCCCAGTGTGGTGGTCAGTGGGAAGAATGCCTCTTACATTGCTGGTCAATGGACAAAATGTCAACCTTACAGGTAGCCGGAAAATGATTTGTGTCGGATAAAACTGACGTGGGAGGTCCAAACTTCTCATGGCTCAAGGAACCCCAAGCAACCTTTGGAGGAACCCTAGGGGAACTCTGGTTGGGAAACACTGGTCTACATTATACACTTATGAAATGTTATGCAATTTTAAACAAAGTTTTACGGAAATGAAAATCTCTGAAATCTCTTTAAATCAACCCCATATTCTGCATATGTGTAAATGTATAATTGTAGGGGTATTGTTTTCTGTCTATCTGAGTGTTTCATAACTGAAGAATTTGCCTCTGTTCCTTTAACTCATCTCTGTAAACAGTCTTTGGCTTAGTAGACATCGTGTCTTGCAGTACAGATATCTCTGACATATTGGATTAGCTGGGAGCAGTGAATCATTGTAGGTCTGGTCCTCCTTACACATTCCATGGTGTGCCACATAAGCAAGATAGCAGGTGGGAAGAGGTCCTAATTATAAGTGCTGCTGGATGTTTACCTCAGGCTTTGGAGGTCTGATCTGATGATAACGCCATTTCATTAAGTCAGCTGAAATCAGCTCCAGTTATGTTGCAGACGCTTGCGCTACAAACAAATAATTATGACATACCATATGTTAATTCTTTATTGTAGGGCACTCTGAAGCTACCTAACCACTGTACTGTAAAATTGATCAGCAAACCTGTGCAGCAGGAACTTTCCCGGAATGGGAGACACGGCTATTTATTAGGCCTGGAGTATAGGCTTGCAGCCAAGCAAGATATCCTTCACTGGGTTAAAATGTTGTTCTGTAATCCTGATTCTTATGTTATTTTTTATTGTAGTTCTTAATCACATTTTAAACTTCTATAACTATGTACTGAAAAGGTATCACCAATGAAATAATTGTTATCCCCCGTTGGGAGAAAAGTATGTAGGGCTGCTGGATTCACGATGGCCCTTTTGAAAATGCAAGTTTCCTGATTCTGCAGACCCAGACAAAGCAGCCAGAAGATAAGTGCCAGTTCACATGGTTTATGCCTAGTATTATTAATAATAATAATAATAATAATATTAATAATAATAATAAACTTTATTACATAAATAAATTTATGTAGCGCCAACATATTACACAGTGCTGTACATTAAATAGGTTGCAAATGACAGACAGTGACACAGGAGGAGGAGAGAACCCTGCCCAGAAGAGCTTGCAATCTAAGAGGTGGGGGGAGTAGCACACAATAGAAGGGAGGCTAATAAAAGCATTGTGGTCAATTCACATCTTTGTTTGTTTTCAAGTTTCCCAGCTTCTGTCTTATATATTGGTAGTGACACAAGACAATCAGAATGCATCAACTACTGCACAACACTGCAAAGCATAAAAAAGTGTCTGCATTTGTAATTAACAAATATGTACTGTACATATATTATTACAAAGTAGCAAAGATTTTAAAAACAGAACCACAGACTGATTAGATTGTATACTTTGCACTCTCTTTCATATTCATACCTTAAAAAACTCCCTTAACTGCTGTATATAACATATGTCTTGGTATCAGCGGGTCAACTAACTAAGTAAACACAAAAGTAAATATTTTGTTGTATGAAAGGGATGTTATCAAAGCCCCAGGCACATGTCTGCAAACTTACAGATGATTTGACCTCTGTGTGACAAAGCCTCTTTTGTTAGGTGCAAGACTTTGGAAAAAAAATGGTGTAGATTGAGTATTTAGTGTTTCGCTGAACTAAAGGCTGCGCTGTTTAGCTATCTTACAGTGGATCTATCATTAAATCACACCTTGTCTGTGCCCGGGATGTTTATTCTATTGAAAAGTTTAAATGACAGAAGAATCTAAAGCATCCAACATACTTTAAGGAATGTCAGAGGCATGGTTCACCTAGTGCACAATGGCTTCTCCAGCCGGCTGCCATACTGTTTCTATGTCACAGCCACCAGTAGACACACCGGTAAGTATGTCAAAAGATATGTCAAAAGATACCCTACAAGAAAGAAAACTTTGGGGACTGGGGCAGCTGTGTAGTATTTCTTTCCTTCTTCCTTGTGCTGTTTTAATGAGCCTCTGCCTAAAAGCAGCGTTTCTCAACCTTTTTACATGGGGGAACTCCTTGAAATAATATATCAACATATAATTACTATATTCCCAAATCAAAGCACATTAGTGTTGTGGTCAACAGGAAGAATGCGTTGTTGTTTTTTTTTTGATGCAACACCCTTTTTTTTTTTTTTAAAAGGGCACCGCCCCCTGATAATAAATGGGAACACAAAGCCTCCCGGGATACCTACGTCATGCATCCCAGGAGGCTCTTGGGGGCTCCTTCTGCACATTTTGGGAATGCACAGATGGAGCCTTTTTGCAAGTATTTTTTTTCCATCCTACGTCACCCTATCTTACACCTGGTTCGGGTGACGTAGGAAGAAGAACAGGAAACAGAGAAGATGGCGGCGCTGGATGCCGGGATGACGCAGGACTCAATGCAAGACATCCCTGGATGGATCGGACTGCCCTGGGGATTGAAGGTAAGTGTATTTTTTAGGCACTTTTCAGTTAAGTTCCTCTTTAGGGTTCCACAGAGCCCTGGTTGAGAAACATTGCTGGCCTGCTGTCGCTTTAGATTTTGCAAGAAATGCTATGATTGCTTCTGATGACATCAATGGGTTAAGCCCGCTTACTGTAAATAGGGCAGTGAGGGACAGAGAGTGGATCCAAGGTAAGCAGATACTGTCAGACAATCACATTTGGAATCCTTACGTAGCTCTACATAATTCTGTCTTTTAGGATAGAAAGGGTTACCATTTTGCTCACCGCCATCAGTCACACATTCCTTTTTTAAAAGCCCCAGAAGATCGATTCTGATTCCAAACTAATGGAATATATTTTTGTGAAAATTACTCAATACAGCGAAAAACAAACATTTTTCTGCCCCCGTCTGTGCAGACCTGCTGCTTTAATATACCTTTTATTAAGTATGCCCATTAGTCTTCCAAAGAGTATGTCACCAAAAACCTTTACTTCCACTAGACCAATGTCCAGACAATGTTATTTGTATCTGTTTGTTTTCACAAAGTAATGTGCATGTGGAAGCTTCCATGCTGTAAAAATGAACTGTCTTTATTAAAAGTCATCACAAATAAAAAATCTTCTTTTTAATATGGTAAGCAAGTTTTCTGATACATACAATATGGTAAGCAAGTTTTCTGATAAATACCTTATATTTACACAGAGAATGCCTATTGTTCCAGAATATCTTTTTTCTTCTTGCAGAAGTTGGCGAGTGACCAATTATGACACAATTACTAAAAGAGATTTGACAGGGTCTAGTATTATATTTGACAATTGGGTACAATGTACATGAATAAACAAGCAGCATGCATTCCTAGGCACTACATTCAGTAGGCAGGAAATTTGTAAATGATGAAATGTTTTAGGTTTTTAGTTCTTGTGCTGGTTCCCAAGGGATAAGAATGTAGGCTTTATTTAATCAGGAACCAGTACTTGAATTCCCAAAGCCCTAAATATTACTAATAATATTATTATTAACAATAAACAACATTTATATAATACCAACATATTACACAGCACTGTACATTATATAGGGGGTTGCAAAAGACAGACAGAGGAGGAGGAGATGACCCTGCAAAGAAGAGCTTACAATCCAAGAGGTGGGGGAAGTAGCACACAATAGGAGAAGAGATATCATTGAAACAAGTCAGAATGGACCAGAATCCTTTTCCTAAAAGCCTCTGAAATTGATGCAGTTGCTTTGTGATTTTCCAGAGGCTCCATGCATCATCTTAGATTGCTTTGCCATTCCAAAGACTGGTAATGATCTCAATATTATTTGCATTAGTAAGCATTTGCAAGAAGTTGCAAAGTAGTTGAAATAATTCTGAGGGACAGAAGGTGATCCTTAGGGTGAATCTCCATGAATTTTGATTTATTTAGTTCATTAGTGAACTTGTAAAAATGTATCCAAAGGGCCACTAGGTAGTAGATAGTCACATGAACTGGACTTGTTCTTGTAATGTTGATGATGTTTCACAGCCTTCCAAACTGCATCATCATTTCTACCAGTGCAGCATTTATATCCACACAGCACAATCCCCATAATCCAATCACCATAGTGGGATTTGGAATAAATCACTATGTGGATATAAATGTTGGGGTATTTCTTACACTGGAAGGACTAATGAAGCAGCTAGGAAGGCTGTGAAACGTTTTCTATACTGGTAAAACTGATGAAGCATTTTATAAGGCTGCAAAACATCTTCTTCAATGGTAAAACTGATAATGAAGCTTGGAAGGCTTTGAAACATCTTCAACATTACAAGAACAGGTTCGTCTGAACGTGACTAGCTCCTACTAGGTATACAATTATTTAGATAAATGAGAACCTTCACAGACTTATTCAAAGGTTGATTTGCCTTTGGATATGTCTTGCGGTACAGATTGTAACACTGGAACCCAAACGTCTTCTTTTCAGCAGTGATGTCACAAGGACTGCTTCCAGAGACACGGTACAAAAAGTAAGTAGGTATATTTCTTTCACTTTAATATACATTCACTGTATGAGTCACTACTTCCAAAGAAACAATGTTTCGAAACATCCTGGATTTTGCTGCAAATTCTGACTCGTGTCCTAATTTTAGCACTTCCTGACACTGTACGAAGTAAAGACAAATAATAATATTATTTGACTGGATTTGGGCTTCAAGGTTATTCCCTTCATAAAAATGTTTCTTGCATGAAAAATGTGCAAGGCTTTTAAAACTAAAGTATAATCTGCTAATATTTTGCTTTTCTCAGTTCTTTACTTCCAGGTCATGAAGAAAGAAGCTGAAGGGTGCTGTACATAGCTTTCAGGAATCTGTGGTTATGCCCATATGTCTCTATGAATGAAAGGACTACAATCCAATTCATGAAAGGAGTGGACCAGGGACTGTACGGCTGATCTAATAAATGGTCTTCTGACTTTATTCTAACCATTAATGTATATAACTGGGTAACACTTTTGAACAAATTTTTTGTTGACTTCAATTTTTAAGCTTATTTACACTACAATAAGTATGCTGATCCTGAAAGTGCAGTTAGTTTTACTCTATCACGTCAGTTTTTTTCTCTTCTGCTTATAATAATGAGATTACTGTAATGTGGATTTGTATAGGCTGTTCATTTACACGCAAGACAGTGTGGTCGGAGGTTGTACCCTGCTCTACGTAGTGAATAAGCAAAATTTATTTTTCTACTTACACACGTATTTCCTTTCTTTCAGATCATGCCTGGCTCTGCTGTTTCTCGTCGAACGTGCCTTGTGCCCCTCATAAGGTGTGCAAACAGTGTGTTGAGGGTTTACGGATGTGGAAAAAGGGAACACGTGATAAGATGCCATTTGGTATACCTGTGGTTTGGCGAGAGCCAGGAGATCATTTCAGTGACTGTTACTTTTGTAACTTTCAAACCAGAGAAATTGCATTTCTGTAGTACTTTAGAACTGACAGTGGTTTTGTGTATTGCCATAACATACCTGTTTTAATGGAGGAATTGTGAAGTTCAATCTATAACTCAACTGAATGGCGACTATTCATCGATAGCTCAAAGCGGAGCTTAAAGTGTGTCCTCCTTCACAATGGCAATATATTTGGGTCAGTCCCAATTGGCCATTTAGTTTCTCTCTGTGAAGAATATGCAGACATAAAGCGAGTCATTGAGTTGTTGCAGTGTTTGTGTTGACCTTAAAATGGTATGCTTCCGTCTTGGTCAGCAACGCGGACACACCAAGTATCCCTGTTATCTGTGCATGTGGGACAGCAGAGCTCATGAGAGGCATTGGGTGGAAAGGGTGGAAAATTGGCCTCCAAGATCTGCCCTAAAACCAGGTGATCCAAGCATTCCACTTGTTGATAGAAAGAATATTATATTCCTGCCTTTGCACATGAAACTGGGTCTGATGAAGCAGTTCCTTAAAGCCTTTGCCAACTGAAGGAGACTGCAGTACCTCATTTTGGCATTTCCTAGCCTGTCATTTGAAAAAAATATAGGCCAGTGTGTTTGATGGTCCACAGATTCGGCAGCTCAACAAAGATGAACATTTCATCAGGACAATGTCAGAAGTCGAAAAGAATGCTTGGTTATCATTCAAGGCCATTGTCAAGGACTTTCATGGAAACATACCAACAAATAGGTACACAGAAATTGTCCAGTAACTCTTGAAGAGCTATAAAATGCTTGGTTGCAATATGAGCATTAAGGTGCATTTTCTGCATAGCCATCTTTCTAACTTCCCCGAAATCCTTGTTGCAGTCAGTGATGAGCAAGGTGAACAATTCCACCAAGATTTGAAGGAAGGACGGTATCGGGGGAGATTGGATGTATATATTATGGCTGACTGTTGGAGCATCCGGTGGGATTGTCCTAAAACTGAACACTCTAGGAAAATTTATAAATGTAAGTTTTCACCTTAACCGCTTACCCAATTAATTTTCAAATGCTTTACTTTAAAAGAAAATGTCATAGAGTAACAATAAATCCTTTGTATGAACAAAAGAAATTTAAATAAACAGTACAATCAAGTTATTATTTCATTATTTTTTCATTGTATGTAAAATTTGTATGTTTTTCGACAAAAATGAAAGGTACCCTGTATCGTAAAAACTGGATGTGATAGCAAAAAACTGGGGTCATTTCTGGATTCACCACCCAAAAACTAGTAAAAGCAAGTGTAAGATCTAACTCAACAAAAAATGAGTTCCCCAGTGTTCAGTTACCCAAAACAAATAACCCATAAACTATGCAACTATTAGATTGGATGTGAGCAGACCATGTAATGTCTGTGACTGTAGGGTAGACCACTAATACACTTCATCAAAATGATCCAATGATTTCCACAAGGAATATATATCAGAGTTTTAAATATGTTTAAAACTGATACTATTAAAATGTACATAATATATTATTAAAATATATCTAAAACCAAAATTCTGTTTTTATCTATCCTTTTTTGACATCTGTGTCTCTTTAAGGAGATTTCTTGAACACTTCATGTCCTGTAAATTTGACAGGAAGGAAGATATTGTATACGTTTCCAATGTGTCCCAGATTTTAAGCTCTTCTCAGCAGGGTCCTGTCCTTCTCCTGTGTCACTGTCTGTATCTGTCCATCATTTGGAACTTTAATGTACAGTGCTGCGTAATATGTTGGTGCTATAAAAATCCTGTTTATTAATATTAATAATAATATTAATAATAATAATAATAATAATATTATTATTAATGTGTGGGAAAACTGTTCTTTCCTATTGAAGGGAGCACAGCAGGGTGCCGCTTGCGCATCCTCCCCTCTCTAGAGTGCTAATTCGCTCTACTATAATGCAATATAATTTCCAACAGCAGTCATCTGATGTCTGTACAAGGCTAAAGCCTTGGAGGCCACCTTGCTAATGAACATGTGTAATAAATAATGTATTGCATTAAGGCAGTCATCTCAAATGAATGTCGAACATGCCGTATTTACTTGGATTCAGATCACTGCTGGTTCTATCTTCTCCAGTCTTGGAGAGCTTTAATAAATCAGGCCCAATGTATTACCATGTGCTATACAGTAATGTTCTGCAGGGTAAGTGCATTAAGGGGTCTTGTGTTAGTGTATTGGGGTGCCAATTAAAATGAAAGACCTTGCAACATGCTGCAGTATGTCTACTGCTCTGCACTGTAATAGCCCACCTTACTGCAATACAATGATGTGATTGGGCCCAAATTATGATTTTGCTTATAACACAGAACTAAATAACTCCATTTTATTCTGAAAAAGACATATTTATTATTTATTTGCTTGGAGCAACATGTACCACAATATGGAATCAGTTGGTGCTTTCACAAAATGCATCAAAGCAAGTCTGCCAGGAAAGAAATTCTGATATGTGTTTTAAAAACTAGGAGCATCCAATGCTAACCTTCTAACTACACCGATTACCTGGGTTTTATTCCAACTCTCTGACTGCAATACTTTGCATATCTGGGAAATTGGAGAAAAATCCTTATCTGCATACTTGTTAATGGATAATAATAATAATGTCAATATCTTGTATTATACATAGCACCATCATATTACACAGCATTTTACACAATCCACAATTCCTTAATCACGTCACTAACTGTCCCACAGAGGGGCTCACAATCTAATGTCCCCATCATACCACACAACCAGGAGGAAACCCACACAAACATGTGAATAACATAACACTCCATCCAGATAGTGTACTGGTCAAGATTCGGACCTGGGACATAGCACTGCAAAGGCAGTGGTGCTAGCTATGAAGTGAGCAAATATTGAAGAGGATCTTCATGATAGCTAGGCCACCACCATTTGCAAAGTCAGAAGTAAGCAGTGGCACGTTCTGTGTTTCCTTAATGCATGAAAGTTTAAAGTGTTTTCACTTTGCACTTTTTGGATTCTTAACAGGCAGTTATGCCACCCCCTTCCTCAAAGTAGCCTATAGATTCTGGGACTAATAAGGTATACTGAGCTCACTGGCCTTGTGCACATTTACAGCTGTGCATTACATAGCGTCAGCCCAATGTATTCATCTGCATATGAGCAGAACTACCCATGAATAAAATACTGCTGGATTTTTTTGTCAATTCTATCACACATCTAATAATTGATAAACAGGGGCAGCAAGGCAAATTTGTGCCAAATGTTTTATATGGGTATTCATAAATTCTACTGTTTCACAATAGCTACAATAGAATAAAACGCACCCCTGACCACGTCTTTACTGTGCATGAGTGAAAAATCTCATTTGCGATGAAAATCTGCCAACTTCACAGTGATAAATTGTCTCAGGCATGTATAAATCTGTTGACTGTCCATGATTATGGGCACATGGGTAACAAATGGTAAAATAAATATCCTAAATATCCTAAAATAAAGTCAACAGCAGCCTCTGTACTTCTTTCAGTATTGGTTGCTTTCAATGGCAAAATCATTTTTTTTTTCTTTGGAAGAGCCTCTGTAAGGCCCTTTGATTTTGTCAGGTGTGACTGATCCCAGCCATGACAAGTTTATCTCCTGCTGGGGTGATTGCATTGCACTTGTGGCATTCCTACATGACCTCTCCAGCATTACCTAGAAGCGTGTCATTTTCGGGTCACAAGTGTGCAAGTCCAGTCTGTAGCAGCCTAAAATTAACCATTTCAAGTCACCCTTACACCATGTACTTGCATGTTCTTATAGTTTCCTTGTATGTATTTTCAGAGAAGTTCTGCATTGTAAAAATAATTTCAAGGACATTGAGTTGCATCCCCACATATGATCAAATCATACACAACTCCCCCCTCCTATATTGTGAGACTTCCCCCACCTCTTAGATTGTAAGCTCTTCGGGGCAGGGTCCTCTCCTCCTCCTGTGTCACTGTCTGTATCTGTCTGTCATTTGCAACCCCTATTTAATGTACAGTGCTGTGTAATATGTTGGCGCTATATAAATACTGTTTAAACATAATAAACACAAATTATCCATAGACACTGTCCTGAGAAACAAGTTCAGGAATGCATTCATATTGCATAATGTTTGTTTATTTAGTAAAAAAAGATACGTCCAATGACAAAAATATTTTAGGGATCCTGCAACTGTCTTTGGGGTCCTTTAGGGAATTGCCTGAAAAGGTCAGGCTGGACAGAACATTCTGACCCCTAAGTGCACCTGGTTTGCGGTAATCTAAAGGTTTTGGGTTGCTAGTGGCTATCCCCCTGGAGGAAATGGGTAAACAATGTAGTGCATTTGTTTGACACATCTCTAGCTGCTAAAATAATAGTCCCAGGTGTTCCTCTGCTCCTAATGTGGCCTGGGGGGTGGAGCAGATCATCAGATTAGTGGCTAATGAGCTGAGAAGCTGGTGACATGATGAGGTGACAATTAGCTTGTCACAATATGTGTTTTACACACAGGGGTGGCCAATCTCACCTGATAAGAGCATGTGATGAGGCTCCAGGTCCTCCTGCAGGGGAGCACACACATGCATGAAGCTGGCTTGTTGCAGCACCGTGTCAGTGTGACCGGCCACATTGCACAGGTAAGGCCATGTCCAAGCTACAGGCTCAATGGTGGAGTAACTAAGGAAATGTGCTTTTTGGACACAATTAACAAAAACTTTGTATGTAAAAAAAGACATGCTACCTTTTAATATATTTTTGCTTCTTATTTGAAAGATTTGTTGGTTATTTGGTGCCTGTGGCTGTACAAATCTCCCCACTGACCTTCTTTTTTAATCATACCAGTAATGGCAGATTTTCCTTGATGGAAACACATTGTAGACTCCAGTGCAAGTCAGCTGGAAAAAAAAAACATTCTGAAACCTATTTTGGCCATTTCAAGGCAGTTACAAAGGATTTTTGGTCATGTGTGGTTTACAGTTTTAGAATTTCAGTACAGGAGAAAATGATTTTGTAACAATAAACAATTTCACAATGCAACCCCTCAATATCTATGAATAATATTCATCCACACTATGCATTATATTAACTTACTAATCTTTAATTTTAAAACAAAAAAAGATTATTCATGCCATAAATCCACATGTAGTGTGATCTCACTAGCTAGGTGCATTGGGCTCGTCACAATGAATGGCAATGCAGTTTCCCACAAATAGCTGCATATATTTAAGTGCATTGCCATAAAGTGGTAAAGTGTGTGTCTGCTTATGTGTGAATGGGCCCCTTAAGCAGTATATAAAAATGTGCGCAAAAAAAAGACTTTTTTATAATACAGTGGGCTAAATATGTCACGTTGGAAAAGTAGTGAACAGGTGATGACAATGACATCAAAATGAATTTGGGTAGCA
The DNA here is from genome assembly GCF_032062135.1 of Pyxicephalus adspersus. Lineage (NCBI taxonomy): Eukaryota > Metazoa > Chordata > Amphibia > Anura > Pyxicephalidae > Pyxicephalus > Pyxicephalus adspersus. The sequence continues at coordinate 132,872,031 of NC_092859.1, read as the reverse complement.
AACATACTCCTCAAAAAGTAAAGTTGTGTGTATATATATATATATATATATATATACCCAGCTCATGGACAAATGTCCTTTCGTGCCGTGTCATCCGTCTTTCCAAGGTAAAACATACATAATGTAATATTAATAATGTATACAGGATATATATATACACATATATATTTTTTTAACATTATGTGCACTTTTTGACTTGGTATACCTAAAATTACTAGATTCAGCCCACCCACTGCACTTTGCAGCAAATGTCCTAATAAATGTAAAAAGCCAAGTTCACAGCTTGATCCTTATGTCCTCACACAATGCTTTACCATGCAGTTTATGGGCCAGGCCCCTGCAGAAAGGGTCTATATGGACACATGCTAATTATGGAGACGGCCAATACACAGTGTATTTTATACCTACCCCTTTGAGCACATTGCAGAAAGCAAAAAGTCAGTGTTGCCACTGGCTGGCAAATAAACACTTAAATATATCTGAGCCCTGGCACTAAAATCTCATATAAGCCATCACATGGTGATATCATTTCAAAATGTATTTTTAATGTTTCGGCATCTGGAGCTTTTATTAAAATAACACCTGGCAAACTGAGATGCACCAAATGATAAAAAAATTATGAAAGTAAGCATTTGGTTTGAACAAAGTGACACCTGGATTGTATATACGCTATAGCAAACTATGGGCCATTTCAGAAGCCACAGCGTTCTGCTACAGATTCAACACTGTTCCCAACCTCTCTCCTTCAACTGAATGGGAGAAGTTGGGAGCTATTTTTGCATGCAACTGTGGCAGATTATGGTGCCGTTCCTAAGAGCATCTTTTGCCCGTATGGTTGCTGTTTGAACATTTTTTGTTGAAGTTGTGTGCACAGCTGCGTTGCAGTTTGCTGCTCCGCTCTGCACCCAGGAGCTGCCAACCGTGGGTGTGAAAGACCATTCAGTGCCATTCTGTTATAGTTTTCATCTATTTTAACTTTATGAACCACAAAAGTTGTTCCTTTAGAAAGCCACTAGAGAAGGTGGGGGATGAATGCAAGTAGATGTCTTTAAAGGTGCACTTACCATTTATTGTGTGTAAAGTGATGCTTTGTACGGACATTATTAAATAGAGATTCTGTATAAAAGTGAACTGCTGAATGTAATGGAACAGATCATAAACACTCCTCATGAAATGACTGTATTGTGTTGTGCGGTTGGCATGAAAAGTAGAGCTCTGCAGATTGCTAAACAATTTGCAGATAACTACTATCCTGAGGAACTGAGCATTCTGAGTTCAGTGATCCTTGACTTGAGACTGCATGATGGTAATAACTGTATTGTGATTGTAGCCACCTGTGTCATGTCAAAAGCCTTTTAATTGCCATGCCCATTCATATAAAATTAACTCTGTAATGCGATGGAGATCTTGAAGCAATATGGTTTATATTTGCATCATCCTCTGCAGAGGGCAATTAACCTAGGATTTTATATTACAGCATCTTGAATAATAATTTAAATCAGGTTTAAATCCTGTGAAGATACAATTGTTTCCTTCTGCCTTACAAGATGATGTTCATACTACAATAGCAGTCTTCAGGTTTGTTTGCTCAAGGCTCTCATCATCATGTCAGTCCGCAGGCTTTAACTATAATAATATTTGTAGCCAAAAATGCTCTAAATACAGATTATGGGACAGATTTTAATTAAAATAATTTGTCGTTTAGCAGCTACTATGTCTAATTAAATCTAGGGACTCGGTAGTAAAAACTTACTTCTGTCCATGCAAGTGTAAAATGTAAATGTTTTATAAAAGGCTCATAAATATAGCTACCCATAGATTTTTTTTTTTCACTTTGCAATTAATTTTGTGTTTGTAATACTTTAGTTAATGGCCATGAGAACATATTACCTAAAAGTTTATTTTTTTTTTTTTTATTCGGATGAGTCTGTCTGCAAAACATTCATTTTATGACAAAGTGAGCATTGTTATTACAATGGAACGTGTCATTTATGGAACTTATCCGTAAGGCAAATCAACAGGTACGGAGACATTGCTGCATCCTATAAATCATATCCCATCTTGGGTCAGATCTGTGTCACCAATAAATGAGAAAAACAAAAAAGGCCCTGGAAGTGCACCCGGCATTCGGTGCCACTAAACAAGCCATAGCAAGTTTAGAAGCTTGCAGATGGGAGCTTTGCAGTGACTGTAACTCTGCCCTCAGTCTGTGGTTAGGAAAAGGTTAATATGGGTGACCTTAGTAGGAATACTGCAGCATGTCCCAGCTGGTGCCTGATTGGAACATCCTGCCGCCTGTGGCAGAGGAATTCCAATGCACAATGGTCACATTCACAACCCAACCCTGACAAAGAACAGGATTGGGAAACTTTCATAAATAATGCCTCAGAACATAAGGATTTCAAGATTCCATACAGAGGTTTCCAAGGTGCAGTCCCACATCCCACTGAGGACACAACACTGAGAACACTGAAACATCTAATGACTTACATATTGCTGAGGTTTGTTTGCCTGCACTTTCTTCTGACTCTGCAGGCAACAACCGGGAGAGGTTTATGTGTGTGACTGTGTTTAAAGGGGATATATATATATATATAAATATATATATGGCAAAAGAGTAAACTTTAAATGCATAATAAATAGTGCATGCCAAGAGAATCTGCCTATTGATATATTATGATATATAACATATTCTATTAATAAAAAAGTTGACACACTTTAAATCTGTGCTTCTGGCCATTTACATTCCTATCCCTATAGCAGTGCCCTAATGCACAAGTCTTAATGCTATTTACTTGTGCTGCTTTCGGCTGCCCTTTAATTATTTATGGGCTGCCAATGAATGTCATTGATCTGAAATTTGAACATGATCAATTTTGAATGCACGCACAACACGCATGCGTAACACATAGCATGGGCATAGTTGTGTATTTCAACAGTAAGTGTTTTGAGGTGATGTAAATGGATGGCCCAGTGCACTTTTATTAATGTATGTTTCAATAATTCCAAAAACACAAACATACAATTCAAAAGGTTAAACAGAGGTTCAATAAGAGAAATAAGAACTTCATTATAGATATTCTGTTCTCAACTTCTCAGTATAGCAGAACCAAGAAGAAAATCTGGTGCACGGTTAGGTTCTTTTCATGCTTCACAACCCATATGAGAAAATAAACCAACGCTGAGCAGTGAGTCCTTAAAAAATATCTTTTATGCCATTACCATGTACAAATTTCAGCTGTGGCATTATTGCATAAAAAAGATTCTTTGTAAACTTACTGCTGAGTGCAGGATTTTTGGTAATGTCTGTAATTTTCCTGAGTAGAATTCTGGTAACTTTTTATCCCTGTAACACTATTAAAAAGAAACTGTAATTACAGAATAGGAAGAGAGAACAATATAAAAAAATGAAAAATAAAGCCCAACCTGTCCCAGTCTGTTTAAAGTAAATATTATTATAATTATTATTATTAATAATAATATTAATAAATAATAATAATAAAGTTTGCTGTTTTTGACTTCGTTCTAAAGATTTCCCATCATATTCTGTCTTTTAGCCTCGTGTCACCAACACAGTAAATAAGGGAAAATCTTCACAGTAAAGTCAGAAACGGTAAAAAACAAATAAATAAACCTGACGGGCATCTACCCCTCTATTCAAAGTTTAAAAAAATACACTTGGGTTTCATGTTGTCTCAATGATAACATCAAATTTTGGGCATTTTGATGTGAGGAGGTATCTGGAAAGGCAAATTTAGGCAAATGTTAGCTTCAAATATTACCTATTTATGCCTTTGGAGTATGTTCCTAACTCCAACATAAAATTGTCCAGACAAATTTGCAGAAACTGAAATCTTATTTGGAGGTTGCAAATGAATTTATTCTAATCTATATCTATGTCTTTCAAATGTTCTACGCTTTTATCTATAGTGAGCTACAAATTTAATTTATGCATTTTTACACTTGCAAAATCTTGTTTGTAATGTATGTTTTTAAATGTCTTTGGAGAAACAACACAGAAGGTCATGCAGGACTTTATTTCAATCGTGAAGTCACTGAAACAACAACTGCTGGAAAATCAATGACTACCATTAAAACATATGGACAGGGAAGATTCTACACCAGCAATTGTTTCTGTTAATGTTGGATTGACCGATCTATAAATTATTGCCATGGAGTAGATTGCATGGTCTATATTTTCTATAGAGTAAGCCCTTGCAAAGAGCTTTGTAGAAAATGTACATTGTTACCTAACCAAATACCAAGAGTATGATCATGTTCTTAAAATGAAATGGTAAAAAAAGAATCTAGGACAACATGGATTTATTGGATTAACTATAGCATGAGAAAGTTGTGGAGGCTGCCATTGCTGACCACCTTCTTAAATGCCTGGTTGTTTCTGGCATTAGTACTTTGAGATCCTGACCTAGCATGCACATGGGGATAAGGAAAGTTAGAGTAAAATTAAACCCCCAATTTGGTTAGTTGTCAACTTTTAAAGTGCTATAGTTTTGAGGTTCTGAAATCAGGAAACTAGAACTTGAAGAAAAAGGGACAGCAACAACATTCTCTATGCTACTGTTTCATCTGTACTTGTTTGTTACTCTATTGTGACATTTATTGTCTTCTGGTCATTTGCTTTTGGCTTGGTGGACAAGAGCTCAAAACTGATATCAGGGATGTTGTTGTAGTTCATAATTGGCTTATTATCTGAAACCTTTCTGGTATAGCCAGAGCCACAGAGTTTCTTGTCCAAAATCATTTGGCACTACCGGATCTGCACCACCTGAATGTTGTCCTGAAATAGGTTTGCAGCAAGGAAAGTCCAATTGAAGACCAGCAATGCAGCTAGTATTTCATAGGAATATGCAATGGCAGCCTTTACATAGCTCCCAGGTTTCTGAGATGAGGAAAGACATACTTTACCTGTCACGCTACCAGTATTTATGAATTAAAGTAACTCTGCGTCAGACAAAAAAGGGGAGAACCGCAGAGAAAAAAGGGTCAAGGGTGGTGCATCTGCGAACAAAGGACAGTTGGGTTATTGTCTTCTTAAAAACAGTTTCCCTAGGATTGTGATAGCATGGCTAAGTTCAGACTAGTGGTATAGCACCGCAGTTACTGCCCCCAGGTACCTACTGTCAAACACAAGGTGTTCAGGAGTGGTAACAGGCTGTCACTGCTAAGCTTCTTTAGGCTTTGGTAGGCAGCCGCAAAAGTCTAGCGAAGCAGGTTCTTTTTTTTTTTTTTTTTTGGTGGATTGAAAGAACTTGCAAATCTTCAAAACTGTTTGCACACAAGATTTTGAACATGTGTAAGTGGAACCAAATCAAGTCTATAAAGACAATGGGCAAAAAACTCCCCCGGATGCTGCCGTCAAAAAAAAAAAAAAAAAAATGCACAGCAATGCTGCAGCCTCCCACTGCATGTCAAAAGAAAGAGAAGTTTTTGTTTTTTTGTCAAAAATCATCACAAATGATTTGCAAATTTGGGTTTTCTATAAAACTCAAGCTCTTATCTGCGCTCTTCTGTTACCTGATCCACCTAAGTTGTGATTGGAAGAAATAGAGAGGCTTGATTGGTATGGAGAGCAGTTTTATATGCCAATAGTGATGCTTGGCTCAGTAGGTAAGAAGCGGTGAAAGTAAGCCCAGCACTTAATGCAAACTTGCAGTGCTGTGTTTTGCACACCATTATTGCCCATTGCAGTGCTATACAAAACAAAAAAACCTCAACAGGGCTAGTTGAGATGTGTACTGTTCTAACCCGACTCTGTCCTTTTATAATCCATTATGAATGCTGCGGCCAGACTCATTTATCCTTCCCACCACTCTTCTTCTGCTGCATCTCTTTGTTGTTCACTTCATTGGCTTCCATTTCACCTTAGAATCAAATTCAAGCTCCTGTGCTTTGCCTTCAAATCCCTAAACAAGGCGTGTCCCACTTACCTTTCTGACCTGGTAGAAAATTACTCCCCTAGCCACTCTCTTCGCTTCATTGACCTACTAATGACTTCCTCACTCATAACCTCATCACACGCACGGCTCCAATACATTTGTAGAGCTACCCCAACTCTCTGGAATGGTCTTCCTCATCCTATTTGGCTTGCTCCTACTTATTGCTCATTTAAAGGAGCACTCAAAACCAGTCTTTTCAAACTTGCCTACCCATCTTCTTCTGTCTCCTAAAACCCTCACTTCTTCCCACCATTCCATATGCCCATTCCTATTGTGTGATACTTCCCCACCTCTTAAATTGGAAGCTCTTCTAGGCAGGGTGCTCTCCTTCTTCTGTGTCATTGTTTTGTATATGTCTGTCATTTTCAACCCCTATTTAATGTACAGCGCTGTGTAATGTGTTGGCGCAATATAAATATGGGTATTTTATTCATAATAATAATAATAATAATAATACTGGATATGTGTGCGTGCCATCAGTTTCCAAACCTTATGTTTGATGTTTAAATGATAAGGATGGGGTTGATCATCACAGTCCTACAACTAAGGAAGTTACCCAAAGGTAACAAAAAAAGGATTATTTTTAGTGTGATGTGTTACAACACAAAATATAAGCAGATTAAAGTTCGGCTTTAAATCTGTGCTGACATGATATTCCATCCACTGTCATTGAATAACACCTTGTTGGAAATAATTACATTAGGCTGCTCAGGCATATGAATATTTTGATGGTTGTTTCTCAGGTGGCATTTGAAGCAGGGAATTATGACCTTGCATGCTCAGACGGCACCTCTACGCCGTCACATGGCAAGTCACAGTCTATGGTATTTTGCAACTTTACTGGTGACAAGCCCAATCACGTTCATTCCATTTGCATTTGCAATTATGTTTATGACTTCTCGCATGTCTAGTAGCAAGTTCTTTAGTGATTGGGAACCGCCCTGGTAGCACTTCTACCTGGCGTGTTGATGGAGTAAAACAATGATTCTTTCATTGGAGTCACTAAGTGTATATTATTTGGGAAATCTGAGGTTGGCTTTGTAAGAATGACAAAGCATGCAAAAAAGTTTAGTTAGCCAATACATCAAAGTAAAACATTTGCATAATATTTTGTATCTGCCTTTTGTGTTGCTATGTGTAGTTTTAGCATAATGCAGGTGTTTTATCAACAGTTAAAATATCAATATTTCTGGCATAAATGTGCACACTAGTTTTATGTTTGGACCCACTGGCCTTAATACATTCATCAATCCAAAAAGTCAGGGGATCAACATGACTTGCTGGCAAGAAGAAATAGCAGCCACCAGATCAGTTCTTGATCTCCTCTTCCCTGCAGCCTAGGCTCAGAACTGATCATCGTTACTAGGTGCAGTATGTCACTATAGTAGCAAATTGATGACTATAACTGGCTCCTTATGGTGATCACTTTATTATAAACTACCCAGTGTAGTTCTCAATCTTCTCTTAAGCATCTGAGCCTATGCTCAGGGGAATACTCGGCTACAAAACAAGTGTTAATTAGAGGCCTTTACACAGCTTGCCGGGAGGCCATTCATATAGGGTGGCCACGAAAGGGTTAATAGCATAACTCACTAGCAATTCAGCAGAATGCAGGAAAAGCTCTCCTCCATCATGGCTTATCTTAAATATCTTCCAGTTCTAATAAGGTGCTGAAAGGTTATCCATATCTCTAAAATGCAATCATAACTGCTATACTGAACAGCTTACATTAATTATTTTACTCAGTAAGCCTCAGTATTTGTAAAGGAAACTGCAAAAGGGTATGTGCAAAGTGCATGTATATATACACACTTTAGACAACATGCATTGCATATACACATAAACAATTTTGACACGTACATCAATGTGCAATAAAATTCACAAAAGCAAAACACAAAGGCACATCGGAGCATGGTAATAACTTAATTGTTAATGGACTTTTAATGTATGTCAGCCACAAAGGTTTACTCATACCTTTGCATTTTAACACACTTCAATGCATACATAAATCTCAAATCCTACCCTTTTTACTTCCTATGTAACACCTTATGCCCGACTGCTATTCAACTAATGAAAGGTTATATAGAAGGGAAAGGCTTGATTCTGACTGGTGCAGATTTCTACATCCCAGGTCCTGCGATACTGGCCCTTTACTCTTTATCTATCTATCTATCTATCTATCTATCTATCTATCTATCTATCTATCTATCTATCTATCTATAGTGGGAGACGTACCTGTAGAATAGAGATAAATGAACATTAGTTGCAGGCAGAATGAATGGTTGTAAAACAGGATACATTGGAAAAACCTGTTTATTAAAACCTAATTAATTAAAAAAACTTAACAAGCATGTTGATGAGTAGTGAAAGGAAGAATAGGAAAAGTCAAATAAGAAGAGTCAAGTCAGTAAAAATTGGAAGCACAACCTCCTCTGGGTTCAGGATCATCAGTCGTCTTTTCATTTTTACAGTATAGTTCTACTTCACTTTGATTCCACTTCAGTCAGTGAGCTATGTACAGTGTTCTGCCAATCCCATCCACCAGCCATGATCTACCTGAATTGCAAATTTAGTAAGGATGTCACTGGCTTTAAAGTAGGGTGGGTAATTGGGAACAAGTGATATTTAAAAATGCCATTCACACGTTGATGTGAGGAGGTATCTGGAAAGGCAAATTTAGGCAAATGTTAGCTTCAAATATTACCTATTTATGCCTTTGGAGTATGTTCCTAACTCCAACATAAGTCTTGACCTCTTGCATAGAGCTGCTCAAAGAACCGCTCTAGAATCAGCTAAATAAAGGACCACTCAAAACTAGATAAAATAATTGACCCAATTTTTATGTTGTTATATAAAATACATCCATAACTTGTCTTTTTTTAAGGAGTTTAAAGAGTTTCCTTTAACTGTCCACGCAGAAGATCTCTAATTGTAATCCTTGCATTCCAGATCAGTCCGGAATTCAGAAATTGCCTGTGTTGGAACATTTTTCTTATCATTTCCAGCAAGGTATTTATGTAATGGTGCATACTTGCAGAGCAGTGTGATTATATAAATGACCAGTAAATGGGTTAGAAAGAGCCAAACAGCTCCTTCAATGCCAGAGATTCATTGCAGACCAGTACGGATGGGACCATCCTAACAAACACCAGATACATATACGAGGGAGGAGGGATTCATACATGCCAGCCACTGCAAAAGAATGTGATGGTTCCAGATTATCATCATTAGTGTTTACGCAGAGCCATTGGTTTCTCAGAGAAACGTGGGCAGAAAAAAAACCAGCTGTAAAAGGCTAAGCAGAACTATGCCTTAAATGACTGTAATAAAATCAATAACTTTTCCATCATACTCAGAATGTATGTGGTCACATTGGAAAATCTGAAGTACTTGATACTGGGAAAGGTAAATTACCAAGTACATGACATAATACGCATTAATACTGGAGACACTTTGTGCCAATCCACAATTAAATCTATACATATTTATTTCACCTTTAAAAAATTGTATTTTTCACTTAGATCAACTACTTATATCAAAAAATCTTTTTCTAAAAACATAGCTTTTTTCATTAGAATTTTTTACATGAAATCTGAGTTGGGACATTTTTCCCATTATTTGTTTTACAACATACATAGCTTCCTCAGGAGGCATGGGACTTGAAGTATCTTCAAATCTGTATCTGTATCTGAAAAAGGTTCTGTCTCACACAAATAGACTCAGCAGATCACCATTCAATTCATCTATCCTGATGCTTTGTAAAGAAGGGTATATTTCTCAACTCCTCCTAGGTTTGTTATTTAGTGTAATATATATCTCTGGGGCATAAAATCTTAGGGAAGTTCTGGTTTGCTCTTCTAAGATTTAAAGTCTCAGGAGCTTGATGTTGGTAGAATTTAAAGGAGAAATCTAGATACAGAGTGATAACCTACCAAAGGGCACCTTTATACTTATCCTCCTTAGAATCTCAACCAAACACTATTTTGCACCACGGATTGTGCAGGAGTTCGAGAGACTTGCATACCTTGGCCAAAATGTATTTTGTCAGTGGGAGGTAAGTAGTGTTTGTCAAGGTAACCAGAAAAGCCTATAAAGCCATGCACTGGTTTTCCTAGGTGATCAGTAACTTAAACGATGATGGAATTTATGATTTTAATGTACCTTATTTTGTTGTTTCTCCTGATGAAGCTCAATGATGCAAAGTATGTAGACAGACACAAGAGACATAAATGCAATGGATTTAACCACTTGTATTGGAGGAAAAAAAACTTTCTAATGGGCTCAGCATGCTGTATTCGATTTTTGTATTTGGTATTGAATAAAAAGCGATTATTTGTACATGCACTTGGTACAGGTAGTCCCTGAGTTAAGGACACCCGACATATGGATGATTCCGAGATATGAACGGGGCTTCCCTGCTCCCTCATGGATGAAGGCTTAATGGGGGGGGGGGGGGGGGGGGGGGCGGTTTGCATACTTGTAGAAGAAATCTTTTTCTAATCGCAGATGAGGTTGTGGGTGATCTTAGGGGATGAGCTCTTCTTTAGGGACCAAGACAAACTTGCTTGCTCCAGAAATAAAGAGTGTCCACGCTCCATAAAGTTTTGCTTTGTTGTGATCAACTCACTGAGGATTTTATACTGTAACTAACACCATGCGGCGTATTATGTTGAGACAAACGTGTCTTAATTGCATTTAATAAAATAATGTACCTGTTCCAACTTACATACAAATTCAACTTATGAACAAACCTACAGTCCCTATCTCATATGCAACCTGGGGACTACCTGTGTTCCCTTCACACATTTATATTTAAAAAGGAATATATCTACATTGTTAGCATTTTCATAATTAAGAATATCTAAATCTGTAACTAGTAGTACTTGAGTCCTGTTTGCGTCTTGTTGGACAGTTTCCTAAATGTTTCTAATAAATACCCTCATATTTGTTAGTCATTTGTGTGAGTTGATCATGGGTGACCTTATTCTAGGGCATTTTATATACATATCATTTTAATTAAATTTTTAGTTTGCCCATCTTTGCTATAATTGGATTGGGTAAAGTGGACAAGGACATAAAATTATACAAAAAGTATTCAACTATTGGTTTGCTTTTTTGCCAGTTTTCCATAAAATGTAATGACCAATTAAGTTAAATTGAACACCATGAAGTAGTTCTTGTAAAGGAGAACTGGTATTGGCAGAGATAAAGCATGCATGAAACTGGGACACCAAGGAAAAATCCAAGCAGATCTAGATATGGAAGCTTTATTCCATTTAAATCCGTTGAAATCCTCCAGGCTTCAGGACCCAGAACTCAAAAGGATTTTGAGAAAACAAAAAGTCTATTTTCTCCATATCGGTCACAAACCTCAGGATTCCTCCTTATTTGTAGGTGAGAAAGCTAGATGACACACATAGACCATCCACATCCTGCCAGCCCTCAGTGGTAATACGACTTATGGGACCTGGAACAGCACAATCCGCTGTGTAGAAATGTGTCAGCCGTGACTCATTGTCGGACTTTCCAATGCTATCTTCCTATCTTTATTATTATGTCATACTATTGTTTATATATTTTGTTGTCTTGGAGAAAGATAAATTGCTGGAGGTGATACAGAAATCTTCAATAATCATTTCTGAGTTTACAGCCAAGTTGTCTACAGCGTCACTTGGTGTGATGTAAAGGTGCGTTCTTCCCGTGTCTTTAACCTTTTAATGTTAGCCGACACAGGCAATGCTGTTGGGCAACAGATCTTAAATGTCTGTTGCTTGGAGACCCCGTGACCAACTTCAAAATCTGCCAGTGGAACCAAAGAAAAGTCAAATTTCTTACTAACTTACTAGCAGCATGTTTCCTCTGTGCTGGCCCAGCTCTTCTGCCCTTCCATCACCTCCCTTTATAACTTAACGCAGCTGTAAAGTGTCAATTAAACAGATAATTCTGTTAAGGCTGCTGACATCACATATCAGACAATGGTGCCCTGCAGCAAGTCTTAGAGCTTTTGGATGTCTACAAAACTGAGGTTTTTACAGCAAGTTCTGAGTCTATACAGCTGAATAGAAATGGCTAAATACACAGTTGACACACATATAAGGGAGATGTATTATGTGCAAAACAATATAGGGGTCATAATATCTGCATATTATTATTATTAATAAACAGGATTTATATAGCGCCAACATATTACCCAGTGCTGTACATTAAATAGGGAATATGTAAGACATGATGCTACACCTGTTCTGCAGGGGACATGAAGACTGTGCTTGTTCCACGAGGGACATAACTTCCACTGAACAAAATGGCTGCCCTTGGTCTGCTGGGGGACACGATGGCTGCCCTTGGTCTGCTGGGGATACGATGGCTGCCCTTGGTCTGCTGGGGATACGATGGCTGCCCTTGGTCTGCTGGGGATACGATGGCTGCCCTTGGTCTGTTGGGAATACAGTGGCTGCCCTTGGTCTGCTGGGGATACGATGGCTGCC
>NC_092859.1:132756754-132858521 GCF_032062135.1 Pyxicephalus adspersus | reverse complement strand
TTATTTCTAAAAAATGACTGAAAGAAAATTGGAGCAAAAGTGGGTTTTGTGCCATAGTGAAATGCAGAATCTTTATTCCAGTTTGTTGAAAAATACAAATGCTGACCCAATGGGTACTATTGGCAGCAACTCCACATTTTTTTTTGTTTTGTTTTTTAAATCCCCCTACTTATTTTTATCATTTTTTCTATGTCCACCATTGAGGACTTTGGACTATCTTTTTATCCCTATCTGTTGTTTATATAACTTTTACTGGACCAAAACAGTCAGTTTTACCCCATGCTAAAACAGCCAATTTAGTGGATTACTTAGCCAAGAATTTGCTTGGAACATTGTTTGTTTTAGGCAGTACAGCACCTCCTAAAAATGGTTATTGTTGGAATGATTTTTTTTTTGTTAAGGCTAAGTCTACACTAAGGCTAGGTACACATGTGCAATAATTATCATTTGAAATCGAATGATCAATGATTATTTCCAATTATTTTGAACAATCGTATTGTGCACAATTCTGTACATGCTGTAACAATACGATCATTCAAATATAATCCACCAATAATATACACACGCTGGATACGATTGTTTGAACGATGCAGGAAGTGACATGTACAGGAGAAAGTCTATCACAGAACAATCCACAATCACTGAACAATCATACACACAATAGATTATGAACAATCGTCGCCCAATCAGATCCGCTGGAACAGTCGTTCCTTTCCAGTGAGATTCCTCGTCGACGTTGACCAGTTGTTGTGCTTTTTTTGTTAACAATATTCGAATGATGTCGTGGATCGTTCTTTTCCAACGACAATTATTGCACATGTGTCTGCAGCCTAAAGCTGCGTACACACGTCCAATTTTTATTGTTGGAAATGAACGACGAATGACCGATTGGCCAAAAATCGTTTGTAAAAAAAGTAACCAACGACGCCGACGAACGAGGATAGTCGTTGGAAATGAACGACCGGACTGGCGGATCGGATTGGACGACGATCGTTGACCATCTATCATGTGTACGGACGTTCAGTGATCATGCATGTTCTGAGCATGCGCGATGAACGAACGTTTGATCGATACAGGCTGTATTGTGTATGTGTGTATGTATGTGTGTGTGTGTGTGTGTGTGTGTGTGTATATATATATATATACTGTGTATATATACGTGTGTACAATATCTTTGAACGATCGTGTCGTTATCTGTATGTACAGGATCGGTGCTATACGATCGTTTGCAGATATCGTGCAGGATCGTAAGTACTTATTTCTAAAAAATGACTGAAAGAAAATTGGAGCAAAAGTGGGTTTTGTGCCATAGTGAAATGCAGAATCTTTATTCCAGTTTGTTGAAAAATAAAAATGCTAACCCAATGGGTACTATTGGCAGCAACTCCACATTTTGTTTTGTTTTTGTTTTTTTTCCACTGTTGAGGACTTTGGACAACCTTTTTTTCCTATCTGTTCTTTATATAACTTTTACTGGACCAAAACAGTCAGTTTTACCCCATGCTAAAATGGCCAATTTAGTGGATTACTTAGCCAAGAATTTGTCCATCGAATTTGCTTGGAACATTGTTTGTTTTAGGCAGTACAGCATTGTTGGAATGATTTTTTTTTTTTTTTTTTTGTTAAGGCTAAGCCTACACTAAGGCTAGGTACACACGTGCAACTATTATCGCTTGAAAACGACCGATCAACAATTATTTCCAATTATTTTGAACAATCGTATTGTGCACAATTCTGTACATGCTGTAACGTTACAATCGTTCAAATAAAAATCCACCAGGAATGTACACACGCTAGATACGATTGTTTGAATGATGCAGGGAGTGACATATACAGGAGAAAGTATATCACAGAACAATCCACAATCACTGAACAATCATACACACATCAGATTATGAACGATCGTCGCCCAATCAGATCTGTCGGAACAGTCATTCGTTTCCAGTGAGATTCCTTGTTCGTCGGCGACATTGACCAGTTGTTGTGCTTTTTTTGTTAATTATTGAATGATGTCGTGGTCGTAGCTTTTTGTATGCATTTATAAAATAGAGTAGAGTTAGAATAGGGGGACACTCCTCCCAAAAATGCCCCTTTCGTGTCAATGGGAACAATTGAAGTATGTATAGGTATTTCTGGGCATTTATGAGTTTTAACACTTTCCAAATGTTACATGATGCCAAACAAGAATACGTTCTTGTGTGGACTGGACCATTGAAATGAATATTAATTAACAAAAAAGGTGTGGGGGCATTTAGGATTTAAGTTAAAACCTTGAGGAAGAAGTCCGTGTAGATTTGGCCTCAATGTTGTAGCTTGTGGTATCCAGTGCCATGCATTTTGTTTTCTGACACTACTTGTCCACTACTTTACTACTTGTCCAGGCATTTGCCTAAAACTTGTGCACTAGTGTTTGAAAATGCCTTGAGAAGTTTAGCAGTTACTGCCTCTTACTGCTCCCGGGTGCCTAATGGTTACCAATAGGTGCCCAGGAACTATAATATAACACCACAATTTAATAATAAAAAGTTGCAAAACTTCTCAGAGTTTCTGGCTTTATTTTAGAACCATCCCTTTACTTTTGCAAATGCTACCCTTTTACAAAAAATGGTATAGTTACTAAAGTGTTAAGAAAGATGGATGGTGTTCAAAGGTTTATTTATTTTGTTTCGTGTGCAGTCTTGAATGCCTAAAACCACTGCTCCTATCAAATCTGCTTCTGGCCAAGAGTTATCTCTCACTAATCTTCACTGCACGGGGTTTCTCCCTCCTTTCTCCTTGGTGTCATGTAGCAGAGCTTTCCTCCTTGTTCCATTGTGGGGTTAAAGTATCCGACCTCATGAAGACATCTGGCAGAAGCTGTGGGTGTTGGCTGTGGCAGATCCTAGGTTCGTACCAGTCTCTACAAGGGAGCTGTCACGCCTGCTGATTTATCATTCCATAATGTCACGGGATATGGGATGTTGAAACTGTGGCTAGAATGTGAAATACCAAAAACATGAAGTTTATGATTTAGTGTCTGGGGAGGATCACTGCTGGCCTTGTGTTCACAACTTGTAGATGAGAGGCATGTGTGTTCTGAAGACCTTTGTGATGTCCAGGGGTATCTCTAATGTAGCCATTCCTGTTTTTATTTTCATTATCTTACCCCTTCTACCAGCTCAGAAGATACCACATGTATGTACAACATCAATGACCCATGCTAGAAGTCAGCAGCCACATAGGTGTCATGTTTACAAGAAGTAAACTACAGGCGTGCCAGTGTACAATGGTACTATGTAGTCTTAGATTGTTTGCAATTTATGCTCTCATAGTACGGATAATACTAGGTAAAACTCAATATTCAACTTTCCTAAAGTGCAAAAAATACAGCAAAGAATACAGCATGCCCCAATGCATGAACCTCGGTTTATCCCCAATGTATGCATTTTGGACCCTTCCATAATGTGTGCACACACATCCCTAATGTGTGCACACACATCCCTAATGTGTGCACTTTGGATCTTAGATCATCCACAATGTATGCCCTTCAGATCATGGGCAGCACGGTGGCTCAGAGGTTAGTTCTCTGTCCCTTGCAGCGCTATGTCCCAGATTCAAATCTCAGCCAGGATGCTATCTGCATGGAGTTTGCAGGTTCTCCCCGTGTTTGCATCGGTTTCCTCCCACATCCCGAAAAACATGCACTTAGGTTAATTGGATACCCCCCAAAATTGACCTTATACTGTATTAAAGACATTCTGAGGTATGAACAATGACTTTGTACAGTACTGTGTAATATGATGGTGCTAAATAAATAAATGCACTTCTGACTCTATGTTCATCCCCAATGTATGCACTTCAGATCTTAGATCAGCTTCATCCCCAATGTATGCACTTCTGGCCTCCGCTTCATCCCCAATGTATGCGCTTCCAGCCCCAGCTTCCCCATGACATGTCTACAGCAGTCCCCCAATGTCATTCATCAATCTGTCCTGTGAGGGACTGAGAACTCTTCAACATTTAAGTTAAAGGACTAGTTTAAGACTGAGACACAGAAATGTGTAGCGACTTCAGAAAGATGGATATGTTACTGAGTAACGTAGATGCTTATGTTCTTATTTCTCCCATTAGACATGGTACTAAACATCCACTAATATACTGAATGTAAGCAATTGCATATATTCTAATTACTAGTATACTGCTCTTTAGTTTTTAAATACATGAAGGATTTTTCTGTTTACCTGGTTTCTGTGTGCACTTTGGATCTTAGATCATCCCCAACGTATGCCCTTCAGATCTTGGGCAACTCGGTGGCTCAGAGGTTTGTGCTTTGACCTTTGCAACGCTAGATCCCAGGTTTGAATCTCAGCCAGGACAATATTTGCATGGAGTTTGCAGGTTCACCTCGTGTTTGCGTGGTTTTCCTCGGGTACTCTGGTTTCCTCCCACATCCTGAAAAACATGCAGTTTGCTTAACTGGCTATACCCCCCATTGACCTTAGACTGTATTAAAGACCTATGACAGCCAGTGACATGACTATGGATTCTGTACAGCACTGCACAATATGATGGTGCATTATAAATACTATGTAATATTAATACCAATCCCCAATGTATGCACCTCTGACTCTAGGTTCATCCCCCATCATGTATGCACTTCAGATCTTAGATCATCCCCAATGTATGCATTTCCGGTCCCAGCTTTGTCCCCAATGTATGGGCCCTTCTGGCCCCAGCTTCATCCCCAATGTATAGGCATCCCCAGCCTCGTCCCCAATGTATGGGCATCTCGGGCCCCAGCTTCATCCCCAATGTATGGGCACTTCCGGCCCAAGCTTCATCCACAATGTATGGTCATTTCCCTCCCCAGCTTCATTTCCAATATAAGCACTTCCAGCCCCAGGTTTATCCTCATCTCCAAAACTGGCATGTTTACAGCATTCCCCCAATGTTGTTCATCAATCTGTTCTGGTGAGGGGCTGAGAACTCTTCAACGTCTAGGTTAAAGGACTAGTTTAAGACTAAGACACAGAAATGTGCAGCGACCTCAGAAAGATGGATAGGTGTCCCTGAGGAACATAAACACTTCTTCCACTAATGTTCTTATTTCTCACTTAAGACATGGTACTAAACATCCACTATTATAACTGTATGTAAGCAATTTTATACATTCTAAATACTAGTATACTGGTCTTCAGTTTTGAAATACTTGAAGGTATTTTTTGTTTACCTGGTTTCTGTGTGCATTTCGGATCTTAGATCATTCCCAATGTATGCACTTCAGATCTTGGGCAGCATGGTGCCTCAGAGGTTAGCACTCTGGCCTTTGTAGTGCTTGGTCCTAGGTACAAATCTTGGCCTGGGCAATATCTGCATAAAGTTTGCAGGTTTTCCCTGTGTTTGTGTGGGTTTCCTCCAAGTACTCCAGTTTCCTCTCACATCCTGAAAAACATGCAGTTGGGTAAATTGGCTTCCCCCCAAAATTGTCTGTATTAAAGACATATGACTGAGGTAGGGACATTAGAGTGTGAGCTCCTCTGAGGGACAGCTAGTCACATGACTATGGCCTTTGTACAGCGCTGTGTAATTTATAGGGGTTCATCCTCAATGTATGCACTTCCAGCATGTTTCTCCATATGTAAGCAATTTTATATATTCTAAATACTAGAATACTGGTCTTTTGTTTTGAAATACTTTTTTTCTGTTTACCTGGTTTCTGCATACCACTGCTGTATTTTTTAGTGTTTATTTTGGCAGCAAGATACTAAAAAGCATGATGTAATAACAGTTCTGATTTATTGCCATAAAAGCTGCTTATTTAAAGGTAACAAAAACGGTGAATAGAATGCACCATCTTTACTTTTGCCCCTTTATGACATGGTCTGCGATAGACTACGAACAACCACAAACAAGTTACCAATCAAAGAAATACTTTTTTTTAGGTCCATGTTCTGCTAGATTTTGGGCTTTTCTAATACCTCTCCCAATTTACTTCTGTATATCCCTCTGGAGCTGTCTTCCATACAGTTGTCCTTGTTACTTACTCCAGTGTGGACAAAGTGTCGGGTGCAGCCATGTTTTTCATTTTTCTGTTAAGGCAAGATCAGGTGACATAACCTGCTTTAGTTTTGTGCAAAAAAACAAACAAACAAACAATAAATGCCGATCTCATTGTGCATGCTTTTTTTATAGACGAAAAGCTCCTAGGCCATGCCCAGTCTTTGGACATGCTCAAAAAGGAGCAGC
This sequence comes from Pyxicephalus adspersus, assembly GCF_032062135.1. NCBI lineage: Eukaryota > Metazoa > Chordata > Amphibia > Anura > Pyxicephalidae > Pyxicephalus > Pyxicephalus adspersus. Next base: position 132,852,296 of record NC_092859.1, on the reverse strand, counting down.
CCTAAGCCTCCTGGGATTTGTGACATATGTATCCCAGGAGGCTCTGCGCTCCCAAGGGTTACCAACCCTTCTATATAAAGTAAGAATTGTGGTGGTCTGCATTAAGAGGCAGACCATCATAGTGAAACACCAATTGTAACCTAAAGTGGGAAGGAGTGGGTGAGCACCAATGTTACCAGGTGCAGTTGGCACTGAACAGCTGGGAATAGAGTGACATGCACCTGTATTAAAATAAAATTCTACTTTTGTTATAAATCCCTCACCTAGAAATACCATGAGAGTGCTGCAGCATGACTCTGGGAGCCGTAAAACTGACATCTTCTGTTATTCTGTTTTCTGTTCTATTTTTTTAACCACCAAACTGTGTCTGCATTACAGGTATATATTACTCTGTTTTGAAACCTTGCTTCATATTTTGGCATATTTTCTCCAGATAAATAGCTTTGTTTAAAGGAGCCTTTATGTTGCTGCTTAGCATACTATCTTGGGATATTAGGGCTGAATCAATATGATCAATATGAACTTGTGCAGAATGGTGGTTCAGAGGTAGCACTCTGGCCTTTGCAGTGCTAGGTCCCAGGTTCAAATCTCAGCTTAAACATGATCTGCATGGAGTTTGCAGGTTCTCACTGTGTTTGTGGGGGTTTCCTTGGACTGTGTTAAAGACATATGACTATGGTAGGGGCATTAGATTGTGAGCCCCTTTGAGGGGCAGCTAGTGACATGACTATGGACTTGTACAGTACTGCGTAATATGTTGGTGCTATATACATTCTGTATATTAATAATATAATTTGCCTATGGACCTGATATTTGAATGACTGTATGCAATTATTGTATTCCAAAAATTTTTTTTTATCTTTCTCAGTACATAGGAGATATAATAAAATTGTTAATTTTTGTTTGTCTCTGAAGTATGTAACTTTTTAATATCAAAAAGACCCTGTTTTTAATCCTGTATTTATCTGTTCTTTTGTTGCTGCTTAGCAGAAATAATGGCAGTTCCAGAAGTTTATTCTCTCTACAGGTGACCTTTAAAACACAGTAAAAAGAGACTGCAAATCAATCTAGAAATCTGGTCCTGCAGGGCATTTAACATACATATTGGCAATCCCTAGCCCCCCATTCCCATTTCAGGTAAAATACATAACTCTAAATAGGTCTAACATTGGAATTTTTTTTGAAAAATAATTGGTTAGAGTTCTTTATCACTGATCATTTCAAATAGAAAAGATCAAAGTATATAGTATATTACACCGACACTACGACACCATGTTGGGTTTTTGCAAACTGATACAGCAATTGACTAAGGCAAACATTTCAGTATATAATAATGCAGAGGGAAGCAGATTTTTTTTTCTAAAGTACAGAATGTTTAATCTCTAAAAGATCACAAGTGGCAGGGTATAAACCTGACATTCTGCTTTAAGGTTTTCCAGGATTGAGTTTGAAATTGCTCTCTAAACCAGAGCTAATTGGACGTGGAGCATTGAATTTTGTTGTCTGGAAATTGTAGCATTAGTCAGAGTTCAACATTCTTCTTTGTCGGGGTCAATGATACAGGATCATCTGTAGCATATAAACTATTGCTGCTGGTTTCCACTACTTTTTAATTATGGGTAGGTTTTAGTCTAGATCCAAAGTTGAGGGGGGGTAGAAATGTTGATGTATTAATTTCATGACTGCTCCATGTGTAATTCTGCTGACAACAGGGATAACGCCACATCATAAAGTACCTTTTGGAACAGAGTCAAGTATGGAGCAGTCACAGTCCACACAAGTTACAGATTACAGATTTCAATAATGTCTCTTTATTACTGATGCCCATTTAGTTTTGGGCCGGTCTGTGATAGTGGACTGTATTACAAAATAATTTCTCTAATTTATAAATGAGAAAGTTACACAATTCAGGTTTAGTAACCTGATTTTATATATATGTGTATATTAGCTTTAGCCCAGCATGTGTGCAGATAATGACACACAATTTCCTTTTTTTGCATTGGCAGGTCTAGTCTATCACTTATGCATCCCCTGAAGCCAATTGAAAGGTGTTTTGGCAAAATACACTATGTCTCTTCTACAAAAAACGTGCTACCTCCTGGTGCTTTTGTGTTACATTTTAAGAAGATAGTTTTAGCAGTTTTTTTTTCCTAATTAAAGTTAGGCTTTAATTTGAAGATTTGTATGCACTTCTGCCTTTGGATTGTCTCAGTTTGATGGCTAATCCTTAAATTCAGTGTGCCCAGGTCACCTTGGACCACCACCAGCCTGTGAATACAGTAAAAGTAGAAGTAGCATAGTAGTGCTCCTATTGCTTTGCCCACTGCTTTCTCTTTCTATCAGCATGGTTCTTGTTAGCACATAAACTGATTGGCTTCTTTTACATGCTCTCCCTTTTTAGCAAGGCTGGGAAAATAAGGGTCAATGGTAGTTATTTTGCTTGCAGTAGAACTCTCTTCAATATGATTGATATTATTGTAGGCTTTTCGGGGCAGGGTCCTTTCCTCCTGTGTCACTGTCTGTATCAGTCTGTCGTTTGCAACCCCTATTTAATGTACAGTGCTGCGTAATATATTGGTGCTATTTAAATCCTTTTATTAATATTATTATTATTATTATTATTATTATTATTATTATTAATAATAATATTTTTATTAATATTAGATATTATAGGGAATCTAGTAATGCTTATTGAGCCATAGTAGCACCTTGAAATAGCCTAGTATGTGAGGGTGCCTAGATTGGCCTATAGCTAATCTTAGCAGATGTAGACTAACGTTTGATGTCACTATTCTGCTTCTCGATGTTGTCTTTGCTGGAGACTCTGACATGAGAAAGTAAAGCCCTGGCTGTCTCAAACACAGTAAGGAACAGGGCATGATAACTCAGTAAAGGGAAAAAATTATGCACCCTTGCTTACCTTTTTAAGGCAACACTTCAGGAGTTTAGTTCCTTTTACATCAGGAAAAACTGCAAAGAGCAGAGTAATATCCCCCCTTATGTATGGCTTGTCTGGCTCTTAGCAAAGCCCTTGATCTTTCTACATTGCTGAATGTATGATGTGGTTTGCTGTTCTGGTAGGGCCAATTTTTAGTTTATTTGCTTTTATTTTTTTAAAATAACAATTGGATCCCTATTTGTATGTAATTGTAAAAACATTCTTATATTTTAGTACCAAGCAGTTAAATATCGTACAAATCCTTACAAGACTGGACCATAGACTTCAATACCAATTCACGTAATCTATTTAAAATATTGTACTCATTTGACTAAAACCCCAATGTCTATTTACTTGGGTAAACCACACTATGCAATGAATTTGCAGAGGGCCATTCCATCTGCTAGGACACAATGACCTCGGTGATGTTCTACCTATTATATTTATATGTAGCTGGTCATTATTTATGATGTACCGGCCTTTAGGGAAACAATAAGTAGCTCATGTTTAATGTATAGATCACTAAAAGCACCAGGTAGACCCAACAGGCTTAATGAATGCTAGTAAGCATTGGACTTTGGAAAATTTGCTAAATGGCTGACTAAATACCAACCTTAAGCTGAGGAAGTAGGAGACTGGTGGACATTCAATATTACTAATATATTATATATATTTATATAACCCCATTGTATTGAGAGTCTATAGTCCAGTTGCTAACTGTCCCTCAGAGGAGTTCACAATCTACTCTCCATCCCTACTTTTGGTACATACTAGTAGGTTAATTACCTCCCCCTAAGTTTGGCCAAATTTAGGGGAAGGTAATTACCCTACTAGTATGTTTTGGGATGGGGAGAAACCCATACAAACTCAGGGAGAATATACAAACTCCATATAATATCCTGGCCAAGATTCTAACCTGGGACCCTATAACTAGAGCACTACAAATTGAATTCAATAATCAATTGTATTTTATCTTACCCTCAGCAATTCGTAACCTCTATATACAGAAATCCATTAAGATTGTTGATTACTGTTACCTTTAAGCTTGAAAGTTCAATCACTGTAGTGAAATTTGGGAAGAACATGGAAAGGATTGTTTCCTTTTTTTTTCAAGATGCTACATATGTCGCTATGGCTAGCACTGATACCTTGCAACAATAGGGTACTGACTTTGACTGTGATCTCGGCATACTCCCTCTGCTCAGTTGTTTTATTTTATTATGTGGAAGATGACAAATGTTCTATTCACAAACATACTGTTCTGTTATATATCATATCTGTAGGCATTACCACATGTACTTCATGCTTGATGATCTGACCTCTGATGTTACATGAATCTGACCTCTGATCTGACCTCTGATGTCACATGAATGAAGGAATGGAGACTTATCTCTGCACCAGTATTCTGTGGAGCAAATGCTTATCTCTTTTATCACATGGTAGCTTCTGAAACAAAACACATTCTAGTGATACAGAGTGGTAAAAGGAACTTTTGGTAGGGTTACGGGTACAAGCTGGTTTCTGAAGCCAAGGCTGGGACACACATGCAATGGTTCTTATCCAATAATCAGGGCCGATATCAGATGAGAATCTTGCGTGTGTGCAGTGCTCGTCCTCCATCATCTGAATGACCAACCTGGTGGATCCACGGATGATGAACGACAAATGATCATAATAGAGGTAAAGGGGGTCAGAGCACAGTGGAGTGCTGCTCCATCGTTCTCCACCTCTCTTCTCTATAGAGCAGAATGGTACTGCATGTACAGCACTCATTCGTGCATCGTGAAGTCGTTTGTCTTTGGAAAGGATCTTCAAAGATCCTTTCCAACAACAATTTTTGCACGTGTGTGCCTAAAGGTGTGTACACACTTCCAATTTTTATCGTTCCAATCGAATGACGAACGATCGATTGGGCAAAAAATCGTTCGTAAAAAAGTAACCAACGACGCCGACGAACGAGGAAACTCGTTGGAAACGAACGACCGACTAGCTTATAATTCATAGATTAAAAAGTTGGCAATAAAAGGTAAGAGACAAGGGCCATCTTACATCTTTATAGTTTTATTTTTACTAAGGGTTCTTATTCTAATTTTGCAGAATATTCTATATGTTATTTTGTCTGTCATAGACTGTATTTGATAATCGTGCATGCTGATTGATGTAAATTTGGCTTGAGTGGCCTTTTGGCATAGGTGGAACAGGTGTGTATGTGTCCCATACTGTAGCTAAGGCTTGCTCTATCTAAGCACAATGAAGTCATTGTTTACCGCCAGCATTCCTACAAAGACTAGATACTTTAAGCAGAGAGCATGACATCTGGGAAATGGATCCCAGGTGAGAGATTGAAGCCATTTTGTTCAAAGACAGGACTCTGCATCTGCTTGTTCTATTTATTTAGTGTGCATTGGCTCTTCAGCTCTTACTTGGCGGTGTGATGAAATGTATTGTCACTCAGTATTTCATTCACAATTTTTTTTTCCCCCAAATAGTCTTCCTTTGGTCAGAAAACACATTCCATTATGGTTTGTTTAATAGAAATAGTATTCCTTTGGCATGCTTGCAAAATGTAAAGTGGCATGTGTACAACTTGCAGTTCTATCTGTCCTTACAACTTTTTTTTTTTTTGGGGCAGAAGCAGCCCACATAACGGGGTATGCATACTGATGGGGTTGTGGTGACATAAAGTAAAATGCCCATTTAACTGCACATTAATGCATTATGTGCATTCATTTTGAATGAATACCCAACACACTCTTATACAGTAGCTGCCGACCCACACTTAAGCCGCATACACACGTGCAATAATAGTCGTTGGAAAGGATCTTTCACAATCCTTTTCAATGACTAGCCCTGCACGATGCATGAATGAGTGCTGTACATACAGCACCGTTCTGCTCCATGGAGAGGGGAGGGGGAGAGCGACAGAACGGCACCCTGCTGCTTGCTCTCTCCCCCTTCCCTTGCATTAGGTTCGTTTTTCATCCATCGTCTGTGGATCCGTCCTGTTCGGACGATGGACGACTGGCGCTGTACACACGACAGATTCTAGCCTGATATCGGCCCTGAGCCGATTTTCAGGAGAGAGCCATTGGACGGGTGTACAAAGCTTTAGTACACCACACTACAATGCTTTGTTAAAAATAGTGCAGATGTGTGTTTTTTTTTGGGGGGGGGGGGATATTTGTCTATTTTATTTATTTATTTTATATCTATTTATATATTTTTAATATATTATCTATATATATATATACACATACACAGAAACATTCTTTGGTGGACTTTTCCAGGTCCATGTGTTTTCAATGGCAGTGATTGATTCTCCACCAGTGTACGTGAATGTCAGATTCAATACTTTAAAAATAGACCCCTATGGTGCAATGCCTGGCCCATTTAAAAAGAATGAGTTGCCTTCACACGGTGCATAGTGTGAATAGTTCCAAAAAAAAAGAGTTTTAACAAACTGAAAATTGTCCAATGACGTAAATGTTTCAATGCAGAGACCACACATTTCTTATTACAGTCACTTTAAAAATCTGATCTCGAAAGCCCCTAAAACACAGACACGAACTCAGCCAGTAATGTGACTCAGCATTGCTGTCATGCAGCTGAGGTCCTGAGTTGAAGTCCCACAAGAATATCAACCACATGGATTTCTTTTGTTCTCAGATTATAAAAAGGTTTCCTTCTCTGCTTTTTGATTTACCCCCCAAAAATACACTTGAGGGTAATTTAGCAAAGTATTTGAGTGCTTGTCTTGAATGAAATGCATTTGCATTTATATAAATATATATATTCTAGATGATAGTATCAAGTCAAAGCAAGTATAGTATATAGTCAAAGCAAAGCCCAGCACATCCGTACGAGATGACCAGCAACACTTTGTTTTTCCATAATTTAAGCATGCAAATGTATTTTTTGAGCTTAAGTGGAATCCATGAAATGTTTGCTGTGTTTTAATATAGTAATATACAGGTCTTTAAGATTTGCACTAATTTGAGCTCTGAAAATTATACCATAGTATGAGAAAACGATGGCAGAATGTGCGCATCTATATTACAAAACAAATTATTTATTTATCATTTATATAGTTATTTAAAGCATTAAAAATCTTGTCTGCAACTACTGTAATTTGAAATGTTCACAGCTGCTACCCACACAGATATGGGCTTGCATGTCAAATGAGAGGGAATGCCAACACAGCTACACTCGATGAAACCCATACGTAGCATTTGTACAGCTGGAAAACCTGCTGGACTGTCTAGAAATTCAGCTTCAAATTGGTTTGATATGGCCTACCTGATGCTTGGCAACAGCCTAGTAGACATACACACTGCATGCAGCCATGAATTAGGTGACTATTGTGCATACTTCTGCCTGTCACTGGAAGTATTAGATAGATCAATCCTCACCATCAAGAAAAATGTATTTTTGGTTGGTGGTAAGATGCTTTCACTGCACCCCGATATTCCTGATTTGTGACTTTTGAGAAATAAATACTCAAGTGTGAAGTTTGTCATCAGATACGGCAAGACTCGGACACACTTGCACTTACATTTATATTTTGGTGAAAGAAACTAAAATGCTGTGAAATTATGCAGATATAAACATATAATCTCTATTCTAAATCTAGATATCTCAAAATTCCAAGTTTGTGGCAGCATTTGGACCCAGCAGACCCATTGCCATGGGCTTTCCTATTGTTACTGCTTGGGTGTACCTGCAGCAACTTCCATATATGCTAAAATATTAAAATGATTTAAAATCCGCATCTGTGCATACCTTGAAATGCTTTGGCATTCTGATTCTTTTATACCTATAAGGAATGCTGGACACCCCCCCCCCCTCCCTATTTCCTTTGTCTTCATAGCCCCAATATTGGTCATTGAGACTGCCCATCACACCAATAGCTCAGTACTAAAGTTCAAAAGGTGACAGGGGTCTGAAGCTGACTGTCTCTGCCAAAGTCAAAATCTAAATTATACGATGATTCCATTGTCAGAGTTGCTGGGATCCCCTGACACACATAGGAAGAAATGCACTTTATCGTATTGTAGAATATAACATTATGTATTGTGTACAACTTTCTACAGTTTGTTTTTTTTACTGTAATTATTTATTGGGCCCCATAATGCAAGACTATGGGAAGCATATGAATAAGAGATTTTGGGGTAGGAGAAGTATTGTTGGGTTAGGCTAAAGTTGGGGATTCCTTTAAAACTATTATGAGTTGGATGGAAATTATCAGAGGATGTGTATTTAAAGTGTACAACTAATTTGCATTTCTTTTAGATAGCTCCTGGGGCCTGTGCAGCCCTGTTTGCAGCAATGATAATGTATGAGCTATGTGCTAAGCAAAAAAGTCCAGGGTAGAATAAAAAAAACCTGAAGGAGTGAGAGCACACAGCCAAGTCATGGTACTGACACTGTCAGCCCTCTGTGGGGAGTGAAGGAATGAATACCTTATGTAACCCAGCGATTATACCAAGTACATGGTGGTACTCCTTAAATAAACTTTTTTTTCCTGTCTTAGGTATGCTTGGAGCTCTGCCTTATGTTTAAGTGGACCAGAGACATTTATGGATGGTACAAGTCATGCAGCGTTCATTAACTCTTGCATGCCATAAAGAATTTTAATAATGATATTAATGGGGAAAAAGTTTTGATTGAAGAAAATCTTAGAGGTAGTAAGTTTAAAAAGAAAGCCCATGATGTTCATCTTGCTCAGTTTCTGTTATTCTAGAACAAGGAATACCACTTTCTTTAGTATCGCAGGATATGTGTTACTCGATTTTTTAAAAAATCGATTTTTAAAAAGATAGTGCAGTTTTTAAAATTCTCCTAATGTTCCCTTTTGCAGGAAGATGTCCGATTGGAGTTGATTTAGGTAGCATCTCCAGTATTCCTGTAACTAAAATATCTTTTGTACATATGTCAGTCATCTACACAAATGTATGCAATGTAAACCTAATATTGATTCAGCCATTTGGAATTAATGACATCTGTGAGTTATAAGGCACAAAGCACCGCATGCCTCAATCAGGTCTATTAGGACTTTTTTTGCTGTTGGTTTGCATTCTTCTAATGACGGAGTTAGTAAATGGCTGGTTTGTGCTCCTTTAATAAAATGTGACCCAGACAGAATGTGTACTTAACTAATGCCCTCTTTTCAGTCAGGCAAAGGATGTCCATACATATGGTTTAAATTAACCCAAATGGAAATTATAGGTGAAGTACAAGGTGCTCTAGTTGGGTTCCTTTTTTTTAGTGTTGGCATTTTTTTCATCTGCACTGATTGAGGTTTGCTGGTTTGTCATGTGATTTTACACAGTATTTCTTTGTACTCTTGACTTTGCCACTGAATTAGGTGTTAAAATGTTGCTATTCATATGTAGGACATCTGCAGGGTATGTTGGGGCTTATAGTTCACCAGATATAAAAAAGAATACAGATTTAACTTAATGCTAAAAGGACCTTGAATGTAAAAGCTGAACAGTAGAGGATTTAAAGCAAAATTAAATGCTTCTGTGTTTGGGAAAGGATGCACAGCACAATTTATTGGATGCCCAGTGATGACAGGTCCAGGATCCCTCTAAGTGCCACCTTTGCTGCCAACTCTATGGTATGTGCAAGAGTTCCATTGTCTTGGTTTTATTCCTTGAAATGATAATTATAGAGCTGAGCTCTACACTGCATTTCTTCCACCAAAAAACTCTACCTCCTGTCTACTCCAATATTTCTTGTAGGCTCCCTGTAGCTGATCTTTTTCCCCTTTATTGCTTTGTCTTGTTCCACACTGTGGAGGAGGCCACCATGGTATAGACAGCTCTTTTCTTTCTCATAACAAAGTTTCCCCTCCATTCCCTGGTGACTGGTGAGTCAAAATTCAAAGCTGAAATGGAGAAGGAGGAAGTATAGATTCAGAGATGTTCTTGCAATGCAGCTTCTTCTTCTTAACTAGTATTTATATAGGGCCAACATATTACGCAGCGCTTTACAAATGTTCATAGTCATGTCACTAGCTGTCGCTCAAAGGGGCTCACAATCCAATGTCCCTACCATAGTAATATGTCTTTAATACAGTCATGGTCAATTTTTTGGGGCAAGTCAATTAACCTAACTGCATGTTTTTGGAATGTGGCAGGAAACCCATGCAGACACGGGGACAGCCTGGAAACTCAGTAGTGTCCTGACCAAGATTCAAACCTGGGATCTAGTGCTTCGAGGGCTAGAGTGCTAACTCCCATGTGCTTCGTAGTTTTCTACTTCTCTCCAGCAAGCAGAACAGTGAGCACTACAGTAATGGCATCACCAAATAGTGTCACCACTCCAATATATATGAGACTAAAGGCACAAGAACTACACTGCTATTTTTCAGATGGAATTAGTGGAAAAAACTTTCAGGGTACCGTTTAGAAACCTGTCTAGATGCTCCCTATAAGGTAGCAATTATTTAGGACCATTTCAGACCTATAGTGATTCTCAGCATTCTGCTGTTGGCTCAACTGCTTTCTCAAACTCTTCTATTTAAGTAAATAGGAGAGGCTGGGAACCATTTTGCACACTGTTGCAGCAGTTTGTGGCACAGTTCCCAAAAAATGCCAAAAAGTTGTTTTTTGAGGATTTATGCTGTAACCACATCTGTGTGCAAATTTACCTGCAATGCGGTTTGGCACTCATGGGTGTACGGCAACGCTTTGCATTAGCCAACCACACGGTTTCATACTGCTACTGTAAAGGTGCCCTTGTCATTTTGATTTTTTTATTCACTTTTTTTCAGTTCCTATTTACCAGGTTGTTGAAATGGTCATCATATTTGTCCCTGATAAGCAGAGGTACACAACGTGCAAACAACAATCAGAAATCAAAGAACTGATTAAAGGCTTGAGTCCATCTAGATGTCAGCTGCTAGTGGTGCCGCCTTTGCCAGTTTGTCAGCAACTATCCAATCACTTTTGTATTCTACATTTTCCATAGCCTAGGGTTATTTCATTTACAAGGAAACAGGAGTGGTGATCCTTTGTTGGTTTGGTACTGATTACTGCGTTATGCCTGATAAAGAAAGTTTGCTACAACTTGTCTTTTACAATCTGTGGAACTGACCAAACATTATATCCAACATTGTGCGTACACTGTATTTATCATTCTTAGTAATTAGAAATTTTGATTGCTTTTTATTCCCAATACATTCACACTTTCTCTGCACAGTCATGCCACAGATCCATCAGGGTGAATATTGTAAGACTAGCTGACAAGTAAAAGGTATGTGTGTGTAAATGTATACTTATAATCTATGTTGTAATCTTTTTAAAGCAGAGTTTTTTTTTCTTGATATCAGAGGAATGTCTGTTGCTCAGAGCTTAAAAAGTGACAGTGCTTTGGGTTTATCCGTGAAGTTTGAATGTCTGGATTAGGTCACTTAACTTCTTTATACTTCTAACCAGCCACAACTTGTACGGCGGTGACACACATCTGCTGACTCGATGGATCAGCGCTTTAAGCTTGAGGCTGACTGGTGGGCCATGCTTGAAAGCGTTTTGGCATGTGCTGGTGCCTGCATTTTTCACCCTTGACTTAAAGCATATGCTTCATACAATTGAGACAGTGTTAGCGTGTGGGTCCCAGGCAGCTTCCTACACATCTGGCAGAGCCTGGCCCTCCTTCCAGGTGAATCATCTCTCCTGGGAGGGTGGCTTCCAGCACTGTGGCATCTGCAGAGTGGCAGGAAGTGTCTGAATTCATCTGAGAGTGATTTCTATCTACACATGCTTTTCCAATTTCATCAGGCCCCGTTCTGCTCCATTCCAAGTGACATGATCAAATACAGCAAAGGAAAAAAGGAAAGAAAGATTGATTTATAAAGACTTTTCCTTTGACCTCACAAACTTTTGAAAGATTCACCAGAGCAAACTATTAAAATCTAAAGGTTTCGCTGTCTAATGAAAAGCTTGGAAAAATATAAAGTAAACATTTACGTATTTGAGTTTTTGCTGATTTATATCAAACTGCTACGATTGTGAATTGTTTGATTCCCCACGATGGGTCTCTTTTTTTTGATCCTCTGGGTGAGCCTTCAGGATGCCAGAGAAGTCATAGGGGGAATATTTTTGTCTCTGCCGATATTAATCAAGGAAACAGCAGTCGTCGAACATCCAAATACTTCCTATTGTGTTTTCTACTGAAAAAAATCAAATTAATATTATAAAAATGCATGTAACTGTTAATTTATACTAGAAATATTGTATTTCGCGTCAAGATTTTTTTTTTTCTTCAAATATTCAATTTAAAATAAACCAAATGGATTTTTTTGTTTGGACACAATGAGGAAGGGGTAAATCATCCTGCCAGTTTTTATTGCACGTCCCTGTTGGTTAGGTTTCCTCTCTTTCTGTCCCAATAATATATGTCCTCCTGAAACTGTACCATCCTCTCAATCCAAATCAGTCCTATGGGTGATCTGTGTTTTGCAGGATGGCTGAAATATGGCTCACCCATAGGAATTAATAATAAAGTGGAGTCAGATGGGCATTTTTCCTAAGAAAGGAACTGTGGCTGTGGGTAGGACTGCACAGTGATAGTTGTGAAATGGGGAGAATGGTAGGAGTTTATCATGCAATGCTGCATTTAGGGCAGTAGGGAATATATAATATACCGGTATTAGTGTACTTTCAGTTGGCATTTATTTTGTGTTAGTATTGCAGAGGTTGCTTTAATTCTGTTATAACTTTTCCATTGCTACAAGTTTGCTTGTGCATGCTTTGCAGTATTTTATTGATGGGCTGACTCTGAAGCCAGTGAGTTTATAGGTTGACAAGAAGATGTCGGAGATATGCTGCATATCTGGTAGAAGGTTTAGACCAAATATTGCTGCAAAAATTGGTTTTGTAATATAAATGAAATGGCATTTTGCCTCGACCATTTTATGAAGCATCCTCTATGCCTCCTAAAGCTACCCTGTCAAGTGATAATCCCCATACTGCCTATTGGTGTCCGGTGAGCTAAAACTTCACTCCTTTGAAGAGCTCTTGGAGCTGATACTATTCCACAAGTTCAGGTGCATAAAAACAGCATGACTGTGATCACTGTGATAGTTCCTGCTGACCCCACATCATTACTGTGTACGACCATGATGTAGGTGTCAGCAGGATGAACCACAATAGCCAGTGTAGGGAGCCCACTATTTGACAAACAAGGGGTGCATTGGACAGTATTAGCAGTGCGAGTTCCTTGAAAATGTAAAGTTTTAGCTCATTGGCACCTGTATAGGAAAGTATCAAAAATATGCTTTCATAGTTTTTTGCTACAGTAGGGCCTGGAGTTGGGGAGTAGAAGGAGTAGGTAGAAGGCCACCATGACTAGGTGCTAGGGGTAGGCAAGGCAGTAAGGGGTTAAAACAGGGATGGGGAAGTCAGGTGGTTGAGAATAACAGTGAGAGATTGGTAAGATTGAATAAAAAGGGGAGGAGTAAGAAAGGGGTTACATTGAGTTCAAGCATGAAGTTAGGGGTCAGTCTGAGGCTGGAAAGGAACAAGCTGAAGCCCCACCCACCCTATGAAAGTGTGGTAAACTGGGGAGGAGGGGGTTAGGAGGTGGTAGTTGAATGGGGTAGTTGAGGTCCTCAGGGGCATTGATGTGTTTGAATTTTTGGTGGTGGTTAAATAGGGACTTTCCTGAGCCAGTGGGGTTTGTGCAGCTGGAAGCAATATAGAATGTGTGGTGCAGACCCTCAGGTGGTTTAGTTGGGTGAGCTGTACTCTTAAGGACCTACAACCAGGAAAAGGATACTGTTGTAATATGTCGTTACATTGTTGTTATACTGTAAGCCAGTGGTCCCCAACCTTTTGGAGCAGGTGGACTAAGGAATCTGCCTGTGCCACTTAAAAGGGAAGAATCTTGCCCCTGACTGACGTCATAATGCCAGAACCTGCCCACTCTCCAATCTCATGTGTGAGCCTGTGATGAGAGAATGGGCGGGTTGTGTCTCTGGACACCACCTGCGATGTGTACAGAAGACGTGTTCCACGACTCTGGCCGGTGCCACCCAAGCAGGGTACTTCTCCTGACCCCGCTGGGGGTGCACCGGCCAGAGCTGTGGACCACTGCTGGTCTGACCGAGGGTTAGGGACCCCTGCTGTGGGCATCACGAGAATGTAAATGCTTTGACAGTTATTTATTTACATGATTTGGTATTTTGTTTTCATATTGGATTAGTTATCTTACAGAAAAGGGGAGGTCTGGCAATGAAGGGGAATTGCATGGACAAACCTGGCTACTGGAGTCAATGCCTTTGTATGGCCTTTTTCCTATTTATTAGGGTAATCTTTTAGATACTTGGCAAACAAAATAAAGAGGAAAAAGACCTCAACAACTGCATAATTATATAGGTTTGTCTACTTGTTGTAACCATGTTAGGTGAGTATAGTGTTTTTCAATGAGATATGCAAGATTGTGGTGTTGACAAATATGGCTGGGCCATTGTAGTGCTTGGGCTTGATCCTATGATCTGAGATAACAACTCCCAGCTCTTTAAACTCCTAATTCAGAAATCACATCTTGGTGAAATTTCCAATCGTATTGCTTGGCACTGTTCATTTTAAAATTTGATTGTAATCAACACAAGGAAATCAAAGTTACTTAACTGAAATAACAAACAAGAAGAATAAAAAAATCCCATTTTTCTTAGCTGATAACAGAAAAGGCTGTGTCGGGTCTCACTCTCTAGTTAGTCCATCTTAGCAGGGCCTGACAGAATGCATTTGATGTGTACCATCTAGAAGCAAGGAAGCATCTGCTGTCCATGTTGTTGAGTCTGGGTCAGACCCATAGGAATCAGATGAAAGGACACCTTTGTATGGGTTATTAGACATATTACTTAAAATGGCTTGTGAAACATTGCATTGCGAAGCAAAACTACGGTGCTTGTATACTGCACATCATCGTTATTTGCACCACCTAATACAAAACTTTCTCTGAAATTATGTTCCCAGTATCATATGATGATTTTAAAAGTTTGAAATAAATAAATGTTTCTGAACACTTTCCAGGTTATTCACTAAAGTGCTGAAGAGCACTGTGAAAATGTGCCCATTTTTGTAACTTACACAAAAACCTGTTGGCAATAATCTCGTAACTGATCTGACAATCTGACTACAGTGAACAAAAATCTGAGTGGATGCTGTAGACGAGCGGTCCGCGAGAAAAGTTTGGTAGTGTGCAGAATATTTACTATTACACATACACATGCAATTACCCTCACACAATCCCCTTCCCTGGCACACTCGCCTACATGCCCCCTACCCATTCATTCCTTCACTTCTCCATTTCCCTCCTATTTTTCTTCTCATTCATTATCCTCATTTTTTCATCCCTCTATCCCTTCCATTCATTCTTCAATTCCACACCCTCTTCATCAATACGTTGTCCATCATACTACCTCTTCCATACATGCACGGTCCGTATTCCAGGCCTGGCACATGCACACTTGCTTCTACTACAAGACTTTTAAAAAAAATTCATATTAATGGTCGATGGGATTTCAAATTCTGAATTTAGTGGTCCGTGAGCTTCAAAAGGTTGGCGACCACTGCTGTAGATCATTTCAGCTTGCACATCTTCTCTGTTCTTGTATTGCATTCTTCAAATCTTCTGCAGGTGTTTAATCTTTTTTTCCTTTTTTTTACTCATGTAGTCCCAGTTTAAACAAACTATTTGACATTTTAAAGACAAAATCACAGCAATAAAGATTTACATGCTATAAGGTTATGCCCAATTTAAGTTGACAATAATGGAGGATAACATAAAGGAAAAAAAACAAACAAAAAGAATCGTGTTTTATACTCGTAACACAATTATATGTATTCATTAGACAAAATGCATTAGAAAAAAAGACACATTGCAGGCACTCTATTATTAATATTATTTATTAATATTATTATTATTATTATTATTATTAATAATAATATTAATAAACAGTATTTATATAGCGCCAACATTTTAGGCAGTGCTGTACTATTACACTTGGTGTTGCCATTGTGTGTAAAGGCAAGCTGTAATAAAGTTACCAGATGGCTGGTAGCACACCTTGGTGCCTGATAAATTAGACATGACCCTTTTTTATTACACATTTGCGCATTATGGTGTGCAGCAATGCAGGTGTATTGCTTCCTACTGTAGTGGCATTTAGAATCCACATGGTGTGATTACTTGCAAGGCTGGTTGTAAAGAATGTCATAGGCCAGAGTGGGAAAACTATATATCTAATAGAATACTGAAAATTAGCACTGCAAGATATGCATAGTTTGCATATTTTCATTAAAAGTTAACTCCAGAACTCACAGGTATTTCAAACACAAATTAATATAGTCCTGAAATATTTAAAAACTCACTAAATGTGTTATTCCAATGCAAACAGTCTAAGTACCTGAATTCGCCTTGGTATCAAGGTCTTCCAGTTTCTCTGTATGGTGGCACTTTTCTCTATATAGTGCTATGTTCATGCACTCTTCTTCCTGGGGTCAGGTCTTCGGCTATACTGATTGATTGACTTGGACATTCAGTCCCGGCGCTGCAGGGAAAGCCAGGATATGCTGGGTAGCCTATGCTAAGCTATGCATGTGCAGTAGACAATATTCAGCCAGGTAAGTACATTATTTTGCAGAAGGGACATTGCCTGTCTTTCTGCAATAAAGGCTGTCCTGATCCTTCAAAACTTTAGTTCCACTTTAAATTTGAAAAGAAAAGACCGCACTGAGAACCATCAGGTATGTTATGCCAATATGTTGATTAGTTGGTAAAATAATAAGGGCTGGGAGAAGATACAGCTGTATTCCCTAATACGAACAAAGAAAGTGGTGTCACTCATCTGGCTGTGCTAGAAAGGCTAGGCTAAATCGCAGGACTGAATGGAAAGACATACAAATCTTTTGGAAGTTAAACAACTCGCACATATGTATGTCAGCTGTGTATTTAGGTATATAGTTCTATGCTTTGCTTTGGTTCAGCTTGTCCATAGATTGTAGTTTGTCTATTTCAAGCAATGGCACCTTAGACTGCCCTGTAAGTGTACATTAGACATCTTATATGGAAAGAGGGGTTGGATTTGAAGGATCCTGGGAATTCAGAAAAATGTCAGAAATTTCATTTTAGTTTTTAAAGGGAATGAAGCCGGAGATGACATGTCAGGATTCACCTATAAATAAAATGAACACAATTGGGTAGACTGACCTAATATGATACCTCTTATGGATATACTTTATCAGAACTTACTTTTTCTTGGATCCCATGGACCAATGTTTCAGCCTTATATGATAGATACAGTTTATGGGAGATCTGCTATAAAAGATGCTAGCTTGGTCTGTACTTCAGGTCACAGATGTTTGTTCTGTTGATCACATTGCTAATTAAATTGATTGCTTATTGAAACAAACAGCTGGATTTCTTGTAGTCTCCATTTTACAATAGAATAATCTGATTATTTGAATTGACAGACACAGCATGTAGCATAAACATACACACTCTGCTAAATCCCAGTCATGCATACTGTAGACATTTCTCTGTTGGTGACTACTGGGTTCAGTTGTCTATTTAAGTTTATCTTAGTGTTATTTGTAAAATTAAAACCATTTGTAAATCTCGTTTTATTGGGGCTTTTGTTTGCCTCAGATCGCTTCTGAATTTCCATACAGATCTATGGAGATGCAAACCCACTTGAAGTTAGTCAAATGCACCTTTCAATAAACATCGTTTTATGGAGCAGTAATTAATCTAAAAAAAAAAATCCTTACAAATTTTTTTATAGCTGCACGCACGGTTTATACATTCATCCTCAAAGTTCAGAAGAGAAGTAGTTCTTTCTTTCTATTACCTCTCAATTGTCCTTGTCAGTTGTCCTTGCTAACCTTCTCCTTCTCATAATTTCCACACTAGATCCACATTCAGTTTAAACAATACCACAATAAGCTTTATTTAAAGTTTGGATCATTAGTTAGGCTTAAAGTTTTCATATATTAAGTATTCACCAGATGGACATTTGATTTTTTTTTTGGACTATAATGCACTGTTTGTTTTGGAATTTGTTGTTCCCTATCCTTAATGTCGACCTACACCCATTATTATATCTGTTTAATTCTTTTTCACATTACCCCCACCCCATTTCATTTAAAAAAAATTCATTGAAATTAGAAGAGACCCTGTAACATTGCTCAAGTCAGCTCTTAGCACTCTGTTCTCTCATTTTCAAAGTATCTGCTCTAGATTTACATTAGAGATTAGAAAGCTAACTGACGGTTTAAATAAAAGTAAAAATACTTTTTGCTGTAAAATCTAAGGATTAATTACTCCAATGTGACTACAGTTAGAGGTCAGTGAGAACTTGATTTAAAGCTTATTTATTGCTTGTAAAGTATATTCCACTTTAGGGGACCCTTTACAGTAGCAAGGACTGGATTATTGCGCACACGCAAATACTAATTACACAAACACTAATTATATGCAACGTAACATGCTTTGGAATAGGGCAGCCTGTTCAATTGAACTGTCAGCACACTAGAATGGACAAAAAACAATACCTGCCTATTTTTTTTTAACACACCGGTGTTTTTTATTTTATTAAAAAAAAAATTGTTGTGAAAACCAATACAAAATACAGGCTGATATGACCTGCAGAGTATTTCTGTGCTCAACACATTTTGCTTCTTCTAGACAAATTACTAAACAAAGTTCGAAATTTGGTTATCGTTCAAAAATTACATCAGGGGATCTATTGCTCATTTAGACTAATAAAATATAATACAGATAAACATATATTTTATTATTTAGTCGTGCAACAGCCAGCAGGCGCTTAACATCTTGTACTGTGCAAAACCAATGGTGGCCAATGGTCCTGCATTGTACATGAAAATGTCAAAGAGGAGAAAGCAACAACACCAAAGAAGAGAAACTAACTGTAGGACAGGTCATCTACACTAAAACTGGGCAGTTTTCATAGGCTGCAAGTTTATTTAGAAACACAGAATGTTTAGTGATACTTTGTTATACCTAAAGTTACAGGTCACTAGCTGTAAACATTGATCCCTTTCTAAATATTGTGTATGCATAATTAATGCTTATCCATTTGTACCACTGTGGTGCTAATAAAAATGTAATAACTTTAATTATTTTATCTTGTATTTATAGTGCTGACATATTCCAGAGTGGTTTACAAAGTCCATAGTCATGTCACTAGCTGTCCCTCACAGGAGCTCATAATCTAATGTCCCTATTATATGTCCTTATCAGAGTCTAGGGACAATTGTTTTTTTTTTTGGGGGGGGCAAAAAGCTAAATTGCCTGTTTTTGGGATGTTGGAGAAAACCAGACTGCCTGGAGGAAACCCATGAAACACAGAGAGAATATAAAAACACCATAATACCATATTCATGTACATTGCCATTACCTTGATGTATGTATAGAGCTGAAGAAGATGATTCATTTTGACAAGCTACAAATTATGTCTGTAAATCTAGTCTTGTACCTATCAATGTATTTTAATGGCAGCTTGCTGAAAAGACAGGCAGTACAAAAATATCTCTAATTAGCTGTTTGATAATCAGGGTTCCTTTTTTGTCCGTTTTTTGTAGTTTTGTAATAGAAAAATTGTGTTTTATTTGCTCAAATAGCATTTGTCCAACCAGAATTGCCATTATCCTAATTATAACATGGCACCTTAATGTATCCAGTTTGGTCAATATTCTTGTGTATGTGTGTATATCTATAATACAATAAAGAGCCAGCAGACAGGGAAGTTAGAAAACCTGCCCCTATGGCTTTTCAACTAATATCACAGCCTGTCCTCCTCTCTTTTCAGAGCAGCTTGGCAGAGCAGAGTTGATAAGTTCAAAAAGTGTTTTGCAGCCCTCTTACAATTTTATGCCATAAGGACTAATGGATCATGCATCCTTATCCAGCTGCCTTCTGTCTGAAACAATCTTACTTTTTTATTTGGTTCAATGCGGTTCTAATGACACAAAGGAAGTGATAACAATGCTTCAAATATCTACTAATTAATGTATCAGCTAACTATATGCAGGGCATTAAATCGAACACTGATTATGTCTTGACGCTGCACTGCATTGTGCTTTTGGTGAAATGTCTATTCTGTTTACCTGGAGGCAAAATATGTAAAAATCTCTGATTGCTGTGCTGCACAGCTGTCATCCGCAGTGTCTGCCATAGCACAAGAGAGAAAAAATAGGACAAAGGAAAATTTTAGTTTTAGGAGAACATCCAGCACCTATGGCTGAGCCTCTAGCATGCACTGCTATCACTGTCCTAGGAAGTGTAGTCTTTTGAAGCAGGTGTTTGAAGTACACTTGGCAGGTGACTAATGTATGCCAAATGCCCTCAATCTAACAGAAGGAAAGTTCAAAACAAAGCCTAATAAGTATTATTTTTCAGAAAGAGTAGTTGATGCTTAGAACAGACTCCAGCAGAGGTAGGGAGTCGGTCAACCGTATGCAGATTTAAAAATTCTTGGGACAAACGTAGAACTGTACTGGGACCGGCAGGTTACAAAATAAAAAGGGGGACAGATTCGATAGACCATTTGTTTTTGGAGGATTTTTTTGTGACGCTAGTAAAAATGGAGCTGGAGGGGACATGGTCCCAGTTTAATGGAGATGGTGAGCATGGCTGGAGATCCTTATTTATCTCTGGATAAATTCATTTATATGCAGATACTGAAAGATAATAATGCACAGATTTAGTGCAGAGAAAATGCCTACATTTGGTGGTATCATAGGGGGCAATAAGTATGTACATCGAAGAATTGGCTTAACAGATAATCTATTTTGAGAGGTGAATTACCGATTACATAGAGCATGTATATTTCTACTGTTTGGCTGAAGCTCATCTTTAACCTATATAATATATTTTTAAAGCAATGAATCAAACAATTACCAAACATTATTTGGTACAGAATGAATCTTTGTCATGGAAAATACATGGGCCTAGAAGACTGTGGACCTGAGAATGTTTAGTGAATGTTGGATTCACTGCTTTAGAAATCGACCCTGTTGTATTTATGGATTTCGGAAGGAAATTGTTAAGCCCAGATGGAGACCACCATTTTGATTTGGTAAATTAAGCCAAATATTATACGCCTGCTTAACATTATCCATGAACATTTTGGCTTTTTTCTTTCTATGACTGCCATCTTTATTTTTTTCTTTTGACCTATTGGGTAATTTAATGAATGCCGTATGTAGTGCGGTCTTACAAGTATTTTGCAACTTTATCACAGTGTTGGTGTGTGGGAAGTTAATACGATAAGTGGTATTATAAAAAAAATCTTTATATTTTATTCTGTGAACATAATTTGAGATGGTTATTAAATGTTTTAGAAAAGAAAAAAGCGATTTTATTTCTTTTGATGGCATTTGTTTCATATTTGTTACGCTTACCTGTACATAAGCTGATTAAAGGGCATGGATCACTGTAAACCTGTGTGTGGTATGGAAAACAACTTGCTGAATTTCTAGCATATTACTGAGAAATGTAATGTCACCATTAGGATTAACACAATTATGCAATATACAATTGGTACATGAAAATAATTTTGTCTTCCATGTAGGTCCCTGCTTATGCAGAACCTCTTGGGGAAGTTGCAGTGTCAGTCGCTGTTGTTGTAAGAATTCCTCCTGCTCTTGTGGGACTTGGGCTAAGGTGATTGACACCACATGTTCCCAATAGGTTCTGCCTGCAATTGTCCTGCCATATGTGTACGTGTGTGGCCTAGTATTTTTTTTTGGTAACCACTAACAAGAAAACATCTCTCCTTCTTGTGGGATCAGCCTTTTGCATAAATTTGTCATTCATAGCTTACTGCCTAAATCTATGAATTTAGGGTCCATTCGTAACTTCTGTTCTGGCACGTTAACATGTGTTGTGTAAATGAAGCCAATAAACCTAAATGGACAAAAAAAAGGAATTTGTTTTTTACTATGCAGACCTCTATGACACATGGTAGTGCATTAGTTTGCACTGCAGTGTGCTGCAACATTTCTATATTTTGGGCAGCACAGTGGCTCATAGGTAGGCACTAGGTCCCAGGTTCGAAGGTCGACTAGGGAACTATCTGCGTGAAGTTTGCAGTTTCTCCCCGTGTGCGTGGGTTTTCTCAAGGTACACCTGAAAATGCTGGTTGACCTGGCTGCCGTGCCTATCCAACTGGTTCAGCTTGGTTATACAAAACATATCTGCAAATGAAATGCTATGACCAAATTCTGGTTTTAGTTGCAAGGGCCAAATTAGGGTCTTAGGTTCAACCTCAGATTTGTATTGCTGAATATAGAAGGAAATGATGGACTTGTGGTGAGGGTTTTCAGATTCAAAATTACTATTAAAATCAAATTCATCATTCCTAGCTTTTCAGGTGCGATAGCAAAGAATTGGCTATTTGCATAAATAAAGACTAAGGTGTATAATCAAGAATGTCTGATAAAAAAACAGGGAATCAGACATTCCCTCGTAGGAATACTTCAGGTCCATGTGTTGTATTAATGGTAGTAATGACTGTTAGATTACCTGTTTTTTTTTATCTAGAACAATAAAAAGTCATTATAGTTTGGTGGGCTCCAATGGTTCCAGTAATCAGGGCTCAATAAAGCAGACTGAAGTTTAAACTGATTGATTTGGAGAGATCCTGAAGGGTACATCAATTTAATAATTGTTTGGGCCAGGCATCCGAAGAAATTTTTTTTTTTAAGTAAAAATCCCTCCTAATTGTAGTCCAGTAACCTCATTCTAAATTATCAAACCTTGATGAATTGGGGGGTGAGGGGGCTTTTTAACACTGGAAAATGTGTTAGTTCTTTTATAATTTTTATGGTTCAAGAATCAAATCTAAACTATTACATTTTTATGGCAAAGTTGTCATTCACTAGTGAGTATTGTTGTCTCTGTTGGAGAAATAGGGCCCCTGTAATTGCCCCGATATTCTAGTGTAGACTCCTGCAATGGTGGAGGAAATCATATAAAGTAATGCATTGAACCTTTGAATCTTTTGGTTGTGATTAAAAACAGGATTTTAGGAACAATCAGGGATTTCAAACACAATGGCTCAAAGGTTAGCACTTCGTCCAAGGTTAGCACTTCGTTACTCCGGTTTCCCCCCACATTCCCAAAACATGAAGGAAGGTTAATTGGCTTACCCCCAAAAATTGACCTTAGACACATGACTATGGTAAGGACATTAGATTGTGAGCCCCTTTGAGGGACAGCTAGTAACATGATTATGGAAAAGTGCTGCAGAATATGTCAGCGCTAAATAAATACTGGATAATAACAATAATGATGTATTCAAATAACATGAAATCTAATTGGCTTTAAATGTACTCCATAATAGTTACATTCATTGTAGATACATTAGAAGTCACACATTACAGAACAACTTTCTGAATTTATATCTCTTTCCTCTTTTTACGAACAACATTCTACAGCAAAAAAAGTTGATGGGTTGTGACTTAGACTGTATCGATTCAGTTCGCACATCTCATAACTGACATGACTAGTATCCATAGACATAATATACTGCAGATCCCACTGGTTTATATTATACCTGCTCTGAGGTTGTTGGTTATCATGAACAATTTTTTTTCTATTTTATTGAAAGTTGTACAACCTTTGGGCAAAATCTAATGCCCAAGAATCTGAGCTGTTGCCCATGTGAATTCCCCATTCTAATTTCATTGCTGCCCTTACCTAAATTGTATATTGTATGTGTGCAGGTGGCAACATTGATATCCTACAATGCTACCTGTATGGAATGCCAGCGTGTTGACAATGGACTGCATTGTTGAACATGATCACATGAATTACTGTAATCTACATTCTTCAGTGCCTCAGGGGACACTTTTCTGATTTCCTCCTGTATGACACAGTCCTGCAGAGCACGGCTTTATTTCTATTGCATTCCTTTCTGAACGTTTTAACGCAAGTGTTTAATAAGTCTTTGTGTGCTCACATGTCCCATTTTCCTTCAAATACTGGGGGTGGATGGGTAATAACAGATATAAACCGGTGAAATCGGATCCTTTTCCTCGTAACCACCTTCATTAGGGAGTTGCTGATGGGAACTGTCACTCAGCAGCTGTAAAGCCACTGCTCAAATATGGCCACCTGTAGATACGGCCAGAAGAGCCAAACTTGAAGTCCACCCATCAGCTGGAGGGGGAGGTTATGGTGGTTATGGAATTCTTTGTCATTGTTTAGAGAATACAGTCTGTGACCATTTCTGAGTCATCAGATGAACATTCTCCATCTGAAGGCTTAGTTGGTCTAAACGGCCATCAAGTATAAATCTACCAGAAGCATAAAACTTTTCTTGCTAGCGGAATAAATTAGTATTCGCCAGTTAGAGTAATGCTTTCATTTTACAATACTATGCATTAAGTAAAAAAAAAAGGAAATGGGGATTTGAGGAATTAGACCTTATTTGGAAACATAATAAACCCCTTTTTTCCCCTGGGCAATAACACATAGTTTTTCCAATTATTTATCTTGCTAACAGTAAAAAGGGATTGTGCACTGCAAATATTTTGTGCTTTGGAATCAAAAATTTTCATACTTCATACAAAACAAACAGTACATTGAAACTAGCTGGTTACAGCCTTAAAGATTCCTTATGGTGTCCAAAATCAAAAGGTTGGGGTGAAGCAATCATATTCTCAAATGCTAGCTGCAGAAATATGTAGGTGGCAATGTGTCATATGTGTGCTGTAGGGAACTTTTTGTTTTGCTCATAGCAGCCAATCCTCTTTCATTTCTACAGGTTTTAAAATAAATAATCCTTCTGATTGGTTGCTTTTGAAAACGAGATATTTGTTAACTAAACTAATCTGTTAACATTATTTTCATGCATACGCATGCATGTATTTTAGATTTAGATGGTATATATATATTAGGTGTAAGGGAAATTGGAAGCTGATTTTGTGGCAAAGGCATTTCCTGTTTTCATTTCTCTACCACAGCTTCAGAAACTAAAGGAAAATGATGGGTTGCCATGTATAATTATTCCCAAATTGTAGCTAAATTATGGTTGCTGTGTGATTGAGATTTTAAAAATGAAGTTATAGAAAAATGTTTGTTATTGATAATAGCAACTTAAATGTCTGCTTTAATTCAACAACCAATGCCAAAATTTTACAGTTGGAGTTAAGTTGAATATCCAATTTTCTTATTAAATTTGTACCCAATTGTAATTTTAAGCTTCGGTATCTCTCAAATGCTGCATAAACTGGCTCAATTTACAAAGAGAACACACCAGGATACTTAAAAGGAACAGTAATTCTTAACTACGTCTGATGAGATTGAAAATTACAGTCACATGGCAAAAAATGTAAAATTCATCTTCAAGGGCGTTAGTGAACGGAGTGTTGTGTGTTTATAACGTCTGGAAAGCACTTTCTATTTATTCACACTTAAACCTTTGGTTCAACTACAATTTATAATTGTTCCATATAGGTTCAGTAAGGAATGGATGTATGATCATGGTGAACGAGTTATAAAGAGACAGTGATTTCCATCAGGTCACAGGGAGCTGATGCTACACATAAGATCTGTAGGTAAGGGCTCATGTTAATAGATGCCTTTTGTAGAAGACCGTAGAAACAGAGGTATTTATTGGTAATAGAAATACTCATAGACACAAGTTTAACATTCTGCTAGTATTCTCTCACCATTGGATAGGTAAGAACATTTTCCAAAAAAACCTAATGTACTAATGTACTTTTCTTATATCAACCAGTTAGAATGCAGTTGTCAACCAGTGCCAGTAAGAAAATTGGTACTGGAATCTGTTTGCTAAGGAAAACTTACATTTCTATTTTTATATGTTTTTATGGTTGTCTCCAGTGGTCCATGATGAAGGTTAATCACTGGTGTTTCCTGGCCATTTGCACCATATTCTCCGGCATCTTGCACCCCTCTACCCCATATTCCCCAACAGCCTCACTACTACATTACCTGGAATACATAATGGTCAATGTGCTATCCTCCAGTATTGCCTTCCTGCATATACTACCATACCCTCGGCACTTCTTCACTGTGCATTCTTCCTGTTGTCATACACTCCATTACTGTTCCCTTCTGCATACTGGCCACAGTTATAACCTCAGTCAATCCCCTCTTGCGCATAATGCCAGCTGTTATACCATCCACATGCCTCTTACCATTCTGTTTGCTGTTATACCCTCTGTAACTTCTCTTGCATCAACTGCCTACTAGCATACCCTTCATATTCTTCTACTCCCAATTCTGCCCATTGTCAAAGCTTCTGCACTCCTTTGTTGCACATGCTGACCAATGTCATACCCTCGAGCATGTATTGCACAGATTCTAAGTAACCAAAGTGCTCAAAAACCCCCCAAACTTTTTACTTATTCTATTAATGGCACCATATAAACAGAATAACCAGTTTCCTAATTCTTTATTACCTTGCCAATATAAACTTACCTTTTTATTTATTTATTTTCCATGAAAAACCCATAATGGCTCCTAACCAACCAGCATGTTCCCCATGTGCACAGGTTAAGACCTGTCAAAAAAAAACTTAATTACATCTTTAACAGTGATTATAACAGTAATGACAATCTACAGACGTACTGATGTAACTGATATAATGAATACCTTGGATTAGCGTTTGTCAGTTTTCAGCAAGAATATGTAGACCTAGTAGGGGGCTCTGCCCTTTGTAGAGTGGACTCCAAGTGTAATGAGAGCGAAGAGCTTACTGTGCACATTGCATGATAAAAATGAAGAGTTGTGTTTACTTACACGAGTATCATTGTTCTTTGTAGACAGAAAATTAAATGGCTGAAAAGGTTCCCTCACTATGGATGGATGGATTGCCATACAGGTTACCACATTTCTATCAATGTAGTCTTTTTACGTGAATTGAAAAACAAAATCCAGAATTTTGGACAATTTTCCTAAACAAAGCAAGGCAATTATGTTAAAACTATAAAAAAAACACATTCAAAATGCTAAATTTAATTATTTCTTTTTGTTCATGGACTGTCTTGCTCATCCTTTGCTTCCTGAGGAGCCACTCATCTGGAAAATATATGCAGGTAGGGGAGTTATTTCTTCTCTGGCTTCATACAATAGTTTTTCCAGGTCAGTGAGTCACTTAACATATCAAATTATCAATCTACTAACATACTACCTACCTATTAGTAGTGACCTCAAACTATTAAAATCAAAGTGTTTGCTATACATGCTACTTACCATGTGTGTATATTGGCTCTAATATCGGGTTTAAGCTACTTATTAGTGTTCACAAGTAATAATTCATCATCATGTGATGAAAGCCCAACAGCCTTTCTGCTGAATGAAATATTATAACAGAGTTTTGTTGATTCACTAGAACTTGGTGATTATATGATGAAAATTGGTTCTTGGCAAACAAGTTGTATAATTGTTCTGTCTGTAGTGGCTACCTCCACCTTTATGGGTGAGTTGGAGAAGGGCCATTAGAATTTAATTTTGTTATTTTCCTGTCCTGTATTCAAATGTTAGGTATATGCAGCTAACTGACAACTAACTTTATTATCTACATTTGTATTTTTGCATTATTTTGTGCAGAAGCTAACCAAGTTGGCTGCAAAGAATTTAAAACTCCACAAAGTCCTAAAGTGATGCTTAATTTTGATGATGCTTACTTTTGATGCAAAAACAACATTTTTAGAACAATAATAAAGGAACACCTGAATAATTATATGACAGAGGTTCTCAGAATTGTCCCTATCATTACAGAAAAATGTGGTAAAGTTATTGTACATCGAATGTTCAGCAGCTCCACATTATGTATTGTTTCATTTCAAAATCTGGCTATAATAATTCAAGTTTTTGGAAAGGAACAAAAGAATAGGATGTGCTGTAAAATGCACTGATTAGAATACAATCTTAATGTATTTGATTTTTCCCCTTCCTATTGCTAGTTGTTCATTTTACATAAATATTCCTTTTACTATGTGTTGTATCTGTTAGGGTCTGGGAGAAGATACACAGCACATTTTAGATGTTGTCAGAATGTTATCTGCATATTTTGTTTTGCATAATATCATGTTAAATAATTAATTTATGGTATTCTCTAAAACAAAAACCTTGGCCAATAAATAGGTCTTCATATGATTTTAAGGGTATATGTTAAGAGTTCTGCACTGAGGGTAAATTATAACTTCAGCCATACTGGATATTGAATTAAAAGTTTTTTTCATGGTTTATTTGTTTTGGAAAATTCCTACAATTCCTCTTCCAATGGTACAATGGGAAATTTTCCTGAAACCTATACTGAAATTTCTCTGTATGATCCATTGACCGGGGTGCCTATTTGCACCCTATAGAGGGTGTAATAACTCAGAATGGCAAGAAAAAGGGGGTTCCTGGGCCATCCCATTACCAACAAAAGACACAGGAGAGGTATGCGCTTTTTAGGATTTTCTGAAAACAAAAAAATATCCTAAATATTTTTACTTTGTACTTTAGTGCTTCAATTTCAATGTTTCCTCCAGCGCACTTTAAGTTTTCAGTGTTTGGCTTCCTTTCTAAGCACTACCTACAGAAGCACTTACTGTAAAATGATGACCCCTCTAAATCCTGGGGGTTTGTACTACAGGTAATCCCCTGAAGGTGAATTTGTATGTAAGTCGGAACAGGTACGTTGTTTTAATAAATGCAATTAGGACAGATGTTTGTCTCAACATATTATTAGGTAGCATGGTGTTGGTTACTGTATAAAATCCTCACTATGAGTTAATCACAAACAAAGCAAAAGGAAAACTTCATGAAGTCCTTATCCTGGAAGTGCTTGGTGCAGAAATTTTAGAAGGGTTGGATAGCATGAGATGTATCCATAAAGGTGCATTAAAAAAGGGGAAAAGTGAATCCCCATGTTCTGCCTTTCTGGTATTTTACTAATGGCACAAAATGGCACACTTATGAACAGAAAATACATTTTGCACAGAGAATTGCAGGCCTCTCTAATGTCTATTGCATTTCTGTCTCTCTTTCACTTGCTCTCTCTTTTTACAAAAGTATGACAAGTGAGATGGGCTGCGTACAGCAATGTGTACAAAGGCAAATGGACCAAACAAGCTAGCAATATTAACACAGCATCTTTATCTTTCTGTTCTCAAGTCAAAAGAGTTGAGTGAAACTTTTTATCTAACTTTAAATGAGTTATACGGAGGGTCATTTGGGTCACGAGTTAATTACTTAATAATATATTCAATTTTCTGGACTTTGGGTACAAAATTACATTCCCTGCATGACATTAAGTTAAAAGATTTGAATGGCTGCAGGTACTTTTAAATTAGTCAGGACACCTGTGTCTTAATTCTGGGTGTATAGTTTGTATGAACTGGCAATCACTTAACAGTGTTGTATACAGGTAAAATAGGGGACATGGTGAATATTAGGTTTTTGAAAACATCCTTTTCCGTGTTTTATGTAAATAATGCTCTAAATATGGAAAATGTAGGATGAATTAGAAATCTCCTGTAAATCTGAATGATCAAATGGCCTGCATAGGTAAAAACTACCTGACGTTTTCATATTAATATTACACAGTATTTATATAGCACCAACAGATTACGGCGTGCTTTACAAAGTCCATAGCCATGTCACTAACTTTCCCTAAAAGGAGCTCACAATCTAACGTGTCTTCCATAGTCATATGTTATCCAGTTTAAGGTCCAAAGGTCCATTTTTGGAGGAAAGCAAGTAACCTAATTGCATGTTTTTTGGGGAATGTGGGAGGAAACTGGAGTACCTAGAGAAACCAACGCAAACACAAGGAGAACCTGCAAACTGCATATGGATAGTGTCCTGTCGGAGATTCAAACCTGAGACCTAGTGCTGAAAATGTCAGGGTGCTAACCACTGAGCCACCATGCTGCCCGTTTTCAAATGATATGACATTGCATTTGTGCATTGATCTCACCATGTAGTATGCTAGTTTTCACCACCATCAGCACCCCTTCACCATTTTAAATGTTGTTCCATGTGCTGTGTTAGAAAAAGGAGGCATTTGCATTCTGCACTGATAGAATACAGACATGTTGTAACATGTTGCCTAAGCCTAGCGTAAGAGCATATTTAAATCTGTATTATGGTAAAACATTTACAAATACATTTTATGTAAATGCATAACAAAAGAAGAGATAAATGCATTGGGATAGTATA
The DNA here is from genome assembly GCF_032062135.1 of Pyxicephalus adspersus. Taxonomy (NCBI): domain Eukaryota; kingdom Metazoa; phylum Chordata; class Amphibia; order Anura; family Pyxicephalidae; genus Pyxicephalus; species Pyxicephalus adspersus. The sequence continues at coordinate 132,822,142 of NC_092859.1, read as the reverse complement.
TAAAATACCACTGTACAATAAATAGGGGCTTCAGATGACAAACTTGCTTACTAAGTACAAACCATGACACAAGAGGAGATAACCCTGCCCAACAGAACATACAGTGATAGTGTCTGTTATAGGTCAGAAATGTTCTCTGAATATATAATAAATAGTACTTATGTGCATTTTAAATAACAGTGAAATAATGTCCACTTATGACATAATATATATTGCTAGTATAATGCGTTTGGCCAAAATTATGTATGGCGATGCAAATAAAAAGTTTATATTTTCTTAATTCTTGGTATGCAACATTGAAAGTTACAAACAAAATAAATGAAAATTAAAATCAACCATATATAAACTAAAAATAAAAAAAATCATCAGAAAAATAATGGCTAGGGAGATTAGTTTAATTAGGGATAACTAGGAGGTTATAAGGAGAAAATCCTTATTTAAAAAGAATTTCTTAAGAATTTCATTTTTTTAAGTAGGGTCACTGTAGGTTGCATCAGCTACTGTTGGCTGCTGTAAATAAACCTTGTAAACTGTGAATGGCAGCAGAAAGTCACTTGCTAGAGGCAATCTTGTGCACTGCACCCATGCAAATCCAATGTCTCCCATTCATGATGTTGGGACTTATGGGAACATTTGTTGACATGAATATGCTCTACTGGAAGCATCAAATGGTTAAATGAAAAATAGAAACATTTGGACCAGGCAGGTCCTTTATTGGAACAGGTGATGTCCATTTTGCAAAAAAAGCACACCTGTAAGATCACATTTTTTTTTTTTTAATTTCCACTTACCTGTGCTCTCTCCAGCAAGGGGGCCGCCATTTTTCTTTGCAAATGACAAATCTTCAGCCATCCTAATTAGCCAGGCTGGGATGACGTTCATTCTGGGACTGCCGGGATACTTGGCATATACTGACAAATATTTTTTGAAATTCTTTTGCAGAGTTTACCTAGAGATCCTGCCAATAAGTGCACTTTTTGTTGTAGATCATAATAAGCCACTGCCTGTCACTTATTAGCAGCATTGTCAGTCTGCCATATGGGCTATTACAGTTATTCATTGGCCTGCCTATCGTGTCAATTGAATATGAATCCCAGTGGCCAGCTGAGTGTGCAGGGCAGGCTGACAATTGCAAGGCAGCAGCTTAGTTTTGTCCATCTGTAACAAGAAAGTGCTGTTACTGGCAGGATCTTAAGGTAGGAAATTGATTTACAAGGAGTGTATGCAATGAGAAACTATGGTACCATACCGAAATACAGATTGCGTTTAGATGAATTTAAACTTGCATTATTAAATTAATAGTCCAGTTTGGTTTTGTAATTTTTGCTATTGGTTTAAACATTATCTATTCCATAGAAGCAATTTTTTTTCCTGGATATGTTTTTATATGTTTTTAATTTTTTGAAAATAAAGCCTAATTATACCCAGTATCATACAGAATGCCCAGGCACGCTGTAGCTGTGACATGATTTTGTGAGCTCTGTTATTGTGCAGTACGGTTACATCTGCCCCTGGCACTGAGCTGGCTGTGACTTGGTGTTCTGTAGAAGGCACACATGGACACTAATTGCCTGCACATTAGACTGGCTTCCTTCCAGAGGTAACGAGGGAAGAGGTGAGAAACATATGGCCTCACATTGGTCAAATGCATGTTGGTATAAAATAAGTCCAGACTATAAGTGGCGTGAATTTCTGAGCCATCTGAGTCAGTTAATTAGGACATAAAATGCCCCTAATCCTCTTCTCAAAAACATCAGATAATGGTTCCGAAGAAACATATATTGTGTTATGTGTAAATCTAATAAAAATCGTTCTTATAAAAAATATCACCAGAGAGTTGACTGGAACCTTCATTGGACCAACTTTCTCTCTGCTTTATGTACTTTTCTATCTTTATGTGGACCAATAAATGAAATCAGGCTGGCTGACATGGATTGATTTGCACAGGGTGAGGCCATGTTCAGAATGGCCATGAGGTTGCGGTGTGGTTACCACTTTCTCATACCAGTGAACTACTGCCTTGGGTGAGACACTACAAGTAGCTTCTACCCACTGCAGCCCCATAGAAAATGAATGGAGGTGGAATTCAATACTGCTTACTGCGCCCGCTGTCAAATCTGCAGATGCTGTTTTTTTTAAAATTAGTGCTGCGATGCAAGCTACCAAGCAATTAGTAATGTGCCAGCACCCAGGAGTTATCCGGGATCACTTGCCTCTAAATAAGGTCTGAGCCTAGGCTTATGGGATAAAGTAGTAAGAGGTCACCAATTGCACTAGTAGAAGTAACTACATTTGTCTTTCTATTGGTTTCTTGTAGTTTTATTTGAAGAAAGGTGATAAGCAACATAAAACAATTAGGTTTTATTATTATTATTATTATTATTATTATTATTATTATTAATAGTGTACATATAAATAAAGGGTTCACTGGTTGGCGAACATTCAATATAATGCATTGAATGCCCATATGCCACATCCCAAATATATACCAAATTGATATGTGCAGAGAAACACAAATCAACTTATAATTATTAATAAACAGGATTTGTATGGCGCCTACATATTACACAGTGCTGATACATGCACAGGATATCATCATATACTTCCCCCAACTCTTGTTTGTAAGCTCTTCAAGACAGGGTCCTCTCCTCCTCCTGTGTCACTGTCTGTATCTGTCTGTCATTTGCAACCCCTTTTTAATGTACAGCACTGTGTAATATGTTGGCGCTATATAAATACTGTTTATTATTATTATTATTAATAATAATAATAATAATAATAATAATATGACGCTACTACAGATACTGAACAGCAAGTTGGGGTAGTGGGGTGATACTACTCTCTATCAAAAGAAAAAAGTATTGTTGCCTTCCTGGCTGTACATTAAATCAGGAGGGGTGACAAAATATCTGAACAGAATCATACAGAAATAACCATTCATATGTACTAGATTGTAAGCTCTTTGGGGCAGGGTCCTCTCCTCCTGTATCACTTACTGTATTAGTTTGTAATTTGCAACCCCTATTTAATGTACAGTGCTGCGTAATATGTTGGCGCTATATAAATCCTGTTTATTATTATTAATAATAATATTAATAATAATAATATGTATTTCATGTGTACTATGCCTTTGCAAGATAACTAGCTTTAATTATTGCACTTTTAGATATGAGTTCACAAAACATTTACTTTTGTACCATTCAAGAATATATGTACTCAAGACATGGGACTGTCTGGATATATTAATTGGTAACTGTTTTAAATCTGAGTTTTATGTTTATTCCCTCTAAAAAAATACTATACTCCCAATATTATTTTTCTGTATTGACACATTCCAGAACACATTACTTGTGTTGCCCATTAGTTTCAATAGTCATTATCCTCCCCTTTACTCCTATTTTTGCAGGGCCAGTGTTGAGATATTTATTGAGATAAATTCAAGACTGTCAAATCCAGTTTAAACATAGGAAAACGCAGAACATGGCAATTTCAAACAAAAATCCAAAAATTGGTATGGTAAAGTAGACAAACCATATCTGATAGGATGGTGCCTACATAAATACAGACAAGGGCTGATAAACATTTATACTTTTTTTACTGTTTATTTTTTAATTTTGTTTTTAGGGGTCTTCTAATTTTATATGAAGTCAGTGTAATAACGTGCAGGTGTACACAGTAGCCTTTTCATTTACTGTTATCTCAGCATTCCATGTTTTGTACTACAGCAGGTTCTGTATCTCTCTAAATAGGAACAGGGTGTTCCACCTTCAGCAAAATACTGAATGTTTGATTTTGTTTAAGAGAAGCACATTTTCTCAGTATCTTAGAATTCCGCAAGATAGAAGAGAAAGGGACCTTCTGTCCTGGTTACTCTGACAACTTCCAGAACATCTATTGCTTAAGGCACATTCTGGTCACCCTTCTGTCTGGGTGACCCTTCCTAACCCAGGCTGGTCAGCAGGCTAACACCGATGTCAATAATGTTTACTTGGTTAAGACTGATGGCATCCAGGTGGATGATTCTGTACAGTCCCTCCACACTGAAGCCCTGGAATGTTTCGTCTAACCGTTAAATGAAGTTCAGGACCTTCTTAGCTGTAAAGGCTGCATTGTACCTAATTTTCTAATACCTAAAGAACCCTGAATGTAATATACTCCCTTCTTTGCCATTCTTACATATAGTATTTGTTTTTTTTTCCAAGGAAAAAAGTTGTCTATTTGGTGACTTCACTGACCTTAAAGATTTATTGGGCTGTCTTTGTAAACATTATTCCATTAATTCCATTAAATCTCTAAAACCTCTTTGACCTTGACAGTCCCTGTTGAAGATGTTGATGACTGAGCATTCCAACATTCCTACTTCAAACTAAACCCATGTAACCCTGAGTGCCAATGCCAGCCATTGTTATTGTGACCAGTAAGTTGAAAGTTTAAATATGGTTGAGTAAGGAGCTTGAGTAAATGGCTTTTTCATTTAGGTATTCACTTACTACCGGTAAAAGTGTGCAACAAAGCAATATGCACTCCCAGGGACATTACTCTGACTGCTACCATTCTTAGGGCATAAATGTTGCATCCAAGATGTGGCAGAAATTCAGCACGACGTGTAGCATGTTTAAATTATACGTATATAATATAGATATATATCTATATTCTATATAATTAATGTACAGCGCTGCATAATATGTTGGCGCTATATAAATCCTGTTAATAATAATATATATATGGCATCAAAGAAAACTTTGTAATGCCTAAAAGCAAGCAGACTTGTGTTGGCTGTAGGCATTAAACGATTAATTAAATGTTTTCTTTCTATAGTGGTTTTGCATTAAACGATTATTTTTTTATGTATATACATTTTAAGCATATGCTGTGTAATATATATACTCCTTCTTTGTTTAAAAAAATGAAATTATTTAGCCAATGCAGACCCACTTCCCTTCACTCTCTTTGCCTAGTCTTTCGGGTTCAAAATCTTCATTGGTTGGGATTTGCCTGATGTAGCATTCATGTGTACAAGACAAATTTATCAATTCTGGCAGCAAGAGGTGCCAAAAGCATACAATAGGCTGTGCATGTATAATCTACACAAGTCCTATGGACAGCATGGTGGTTCAGCGATTAACACTCTGGCCTTTGCAGCCCTGGATCCCAGGTTCAGATCTCAGCCAGGACACTATCTGCATGGAGTTTGCAGGTTCTCCCCATGTTTGGTTGTTTCCTCCCACATTTTAAAAACATGCATTTGGGTTATTTGGCTTCCCCTCAAAATTGACCTTAGACTGTGATAATGACATATGACTATGGTAGAGACATTAGATTGTGAGCTCCTTTGGGGGACAGCTAGTGACATGACTATGGACTTTGTAAAGCGCTGTGTAATATATCAGCATTATAAAAATACTGGATAATAATATTAATACACAAGAATGCAATAAGACTGATACGCATGTCTCTTCTGCAATAAATAGCTGCGTATGCATTCTTTTTAATATTTTTTTTTTGGTAATTTCTGTTTTAATAGGCAAAGACATATCAGAAATATGCAGGTTCAAACACATGGTATATAGTTGGAGGAAAACATTTGAAAAATGTTAGCAGGATAAAGTATTGTATAATAATCATATGCCAATTTGCATTGCAAAAAGTTTTTCCCTGGCCGTAATACAGAAGGTTTATCCACTATAGATTCCCATCTAACAGGTTAACCTGTTCGGTAAGCATACATTTCTAGGTTGTGTGCAACACACCTTCAATAATGCTGTTTTGAAATGGTCCAAAAATGTAACAGATTATTCAGATCCATCTGCTGGATACTAGGCAGCTCATGGATATCATGATCATTTCTGATATAATTAGACCTAATGTCATATTCAGACAATGGGAGCTTATCCTATGCAATCTGCAAGTTCTAGATTCCCTCACTTCTCTCTCCTCCTGCCCTATTCTTGTTTTGAGCAAGTGTATTGTATCTAAGCATGCTAACACAATATTCTGCTAGATATTCATTGTCACAGCATGGCTACACAGTAGCTGATGCCTGACCCCAATTAAGAACTAGGTTTTGGTGTGGCTCAGTGCCCTAACTCGGTTATCTGCTACTCTGGTAGCTAGTTTCTTTGAATACACTGTTGTGCTACTTTGACTTTGCTATCCTCAAATATCTTCCAATTAGTAAGCAAGAAGTTCAAACCAGAATAAGAACTAATTACTGCTTTTTGATGGCTGCTAGGGGTTGGTCTAGATTTTTGTTTCTGCTTACTCCATTGCTTGTTCTTATATCCTGTCTACAATTGTGTGCTACCTGGGCTATGACTCTGGTTTGGTTTGGTTTACCATTCAGCTTTCTTCAGCAAAGCAAACCCCAAGGCCACAAACATAGGGCTGTATTCTAACCAAACCCATACTGTACATATCATGTGGTCCCAATGAAAACCAGGTACTGTTAGAGCCTAATTTTCAGTGAGAGCTTTTCCCTAGCTGTTGATTACATCAGTAAAGACCTAAAAGCCTGCTGGGGGTTCCTAAAACCGTGCCCAATCTAATTTTAACACAAGGTACATATTTTTATATTCCCCATGGTTGCTTGTACTATCTCTCTTCACTCTGGAAAATAAATGATTGCTGCCTCTCTGACCTGTCTGTCTACCTGTCAAGTTTACAATGAACCCATCAAGATTCTTCTGCTATATTGCAGGTCCTGAAGCCATGCCAGAGCTTGCTATCTGTTGCATGGCAATGTGGCAATTTTTTACAGATTAGCTTTGGAATAATGAAGCATCTGTGGTTGTCTGCTAGCACGGCTTGTTAGAATGCATTAAGGGTTGGTTGGCTAAGCAAGAGGATCCTTTTTTTTCCTTTATGATCTGGTGTCCCTGTGCATTAAATTGGAAAATCATTTCGAGAGAGTGTCCTAAACACAACCACCACAGGCGTTTTTCTTAGTTTGCTTCCAAAACCTTTACTTCAACATGCTTCATGATTGGTCTATCAAGCTATCCGAAATTATATTACTACCTAAAGAAACGTAACTTAACACATATATGGGTAGCTGATTGGGTAAAAAATGCCACAATGGCATGGAGAATTCCTGGATACCACCGCTCCAATGTTTAGCCTTCAAGAACACTCCTGGGAATTGATGTTGTTTTCAAGAAACTGGCTATGACCTTGCTATTTAGTTGCCACTTAATTCAATTAACTTTTGCTGGGCACCTCTCTTCCGATGGTAGATGATACCCTATCACAGCAAGATAACCAGGACATGCTAAGGTTAATTATACAAAATAGATGGTAGGTGACATTAGAGCATTGACAATTGAGGCAGATGTCTTTGAAAACTATATGACAGTGTGACATGCTGCATGTCTGGAAGTGGTGGTGAGCCTGGATGATGTCTTACTGGTTTTTATCTATGACCTGAATATCCATCATGTACAAGTAGATCGTTCTTAGTTGGCTCAGATTCTGACATAACTGTTAATATGCCAAGTTTATGAAAAAAGTGCTTGTTCTGTACTGTTCTCTTCCGTTGACAAGATTTTATTATCTTGTGAACATTTTGGACTTTGTCAGCTCTTCTTTTAGGCGGGTTTCATGGTATGTCTGTCTCTACACTCTGGATTGAATTAGCCCAGCTCTTTTAGGACTTTCTATCCTCTCTCTTTCCAAATATTTTATTCTTTCCATTTATCCTTCCTAAATCTTATAATTCTAAATAGATACTCCCAAATTGTTATTTCCGATATTGCATTTTTAGCCTATAAATAATAATTCTTTATTTCAAAGTAAACCTCCTATGAAGATAGGAGGTATCATAGAGTCTGCAGTAGTCCACGGACAAGTTTAATTTAAAAACCATTCTAGTCGGTATTTATAAATATAACAGAAAATGCTGTAAATGTTCAAATCAGAAGGTTTAGGAAATTTGTTAAAATGTACCATACCCCTAAGTTCGTATAATTCAGTTTATCAAAATGTCACTTCCAGAAATGTGTTGTCGCTTTCTTGTACACTTCCTAGCATTTTTTTTCATCACAATTTCTGTATATTAAAAACTAGAAGGACAGTGCATATGTGCATTTGGGAATTACGCCTCTGCATCACAAACAGGGGTTCTTGGGTAACCAAGTTGTGGAGAAATGGTGAAGCAGTAACTGGTTGTCCATAAACTCTTTATAGGATTGTTCAGCGCTCACGTTAAGCTTGTAGGGGACCCAACAGTTAGAATTTAGAAGAAGAGGTTGTGTGGTGCCAAAGAGGCCACACAGGGAAGACAGAGGAGACAAGGCGGGTTTATTGTGGTCTGTGACTTTGTATTCCAGTGACAAGTCAGGACAGAAATAAATATAAATGACTTTTGAATCCATCCCCATTCGAGAAAAAAACATATACAAAAAAAATAATCTTTTAAAGAAGAGTTGGCACTATTATTATTATTATTATAATTACACAGTGCTGTACATTATATAGGGGATGTAAATGACAGACAGATATGGACAGGAGGAGGAGAGGACACTGCCCTGAAGAGCTTACAATCTAGGAGGTGGGGGAAGTAACGCACAATAGGATGGGAGATATGTAATGGCGGGAAGTAGTGAGGGTTTTAAAAGACGGAAGAAGACAGTTAGGTAAGTTTGAAAAAGTGGCTTTTGAGTGCTCTTTTAAATGAGCAGAAATTAGGAGCAAGCCAAATAGGACGAGGAAGACCATGCTGCACCAGTCAGTATCGAGAAGTGCACATGAGACTTATGGGGTAAAAAGACCAAGTTCTGAAGTCTTTCAAGAAGCCTACAAGCAGGTTTCACGTTTTTTCTTTTTCCCGTACCCCATTTTTATTTATTTTTTGCTTTGCAGTGATCAGTCCTCTCTTGCATAACACAATCCACACATCCCAAATACAGAGAAAGAAATACTGAATGCACCAAACCATCCCTGTAGCCAGTACTGTCACTGTACAAGTACATTCTATCGCTTTGGATCTGATATATTTGAGCATTCCTTTTCTTCTGCTTTGACAGCCTAAAAAAATGTTCTGATCAGTTTTCTTATTTTGTAATCACTTTGGATATCAAATTTTCACCCACACTTTGGCTTTATTTTGTCTGTAACAACTTCTCTGAAGGAAGCGTATTCCCCTTCAGTGTGTTGCTGATCTGATGCCAGTGAAAGGTTAATGATCTAAGCTGTGATAAAACTTGGAGAGCTTGCTGGGTATGAATCCTTTCCCTCCTTTGTAATTGTTCAGAATGCCATTGCTGCTGTTGTAGTTTATTTTCTGTTCCTCTGAAGACTGCTCTGGCATGATTAGTGCATTTTCCTGTTTTCCACCTATTCCACACTGCTATCTACACTTCAGAAAACATCACTGAAGTTAAAACATGACTTCAGGAATGTTGTGTTTATGTGTACTCTTGGCCCATAGGCTTCTTTTAATTGGACGCAACAGAAAAAGGATCACCCAGTAGATAGATATCTGTGCGGGAGCTGCGACTTGCGCTTTAGCTCACATGCATCTTTTGTAAACCATTAGGCTACCATCAGGATAGAAAAAGAGATGTTTTTGTTAATTACTAAACTCCTGGTGACAGACCAGACTTGCCTGTTAAAACTTGTGTTGCAATTTATGGATTAAAAGCCACACCTCTAGGGAACATCCATACCAGGGCTGTTTTTTGTTGAGCCTGCTTGTTTGAAACCAATGCTCATCTGTGTCTGGTTGGCAGTGACATTAAATTAACCCTTTGGAATGTGAATTGCTGGGAGTTCTAAAATGCCAACCGTATTATCCAGTTATGCATTTAAAAAAGTATGAAATATTTTGTAAATACCACTAGTATAAGTGCTTGTTTTCCATCTTTATTTCTTGCTTTTTTATATACATACATAGTTATACTATATAGTATATTATAGGACGTTTGTTACCATTTGCATCCATCACAATCTAACTCTACTATTACAAATCTTTCACACTTTAGGTTCACTTAACTTCCCATAATGATAAATAACTTCATGGTTAATAAAAATAAGAATATTACAAATAAAGCACGCACAGTGATAAAACTTAGCAAGATAACCTCCAGGCAAATTAATGCAGTTCTGTAATTCTAATATATCAATAAATGCCATTGCTGAGCAACAAGTAGCTTGGCCTGGCTGTGTGACATGGATGCTTCATTTTTTATTATTATTACACAGTATTTATATAGCACCAACATATTACGCAGCGCTGTACAAGTTCATAGTTATGTCACTAGCTGTCCCTCAAAGGAGCTCACAATCTAATGTCCCTACCATAGTCATTTGTCTTTAACACAGTCAAATGTTTTTAAAGTGTGAGCAGAGCTTCGATTGCATACATTTGACAAGAACGCCCATAACTCTCTGCATAGTTCTTAATATGCAAAAGTCAACTGTTTAAAATCACTGCTCATAATTTCACTTCTTAAAATGCCTCTAGAAGGGGTAACCTGTGAAGAATTTTTCAGGTGTCCATAAATAGAGCTATTTAAAATGGTGATATATTAATTATATTTTAATGATGATGGATTCAGTGACTGGTGACCTCAACACAACAAACAAAACAAATGCACAATCCTGCGTGGAATCACTGGATCCTTAGGCAAGTCTGAATCTGCCCTTACCAATGGAGAATTTTCTAGGTCCATTTGTTGGGCTAGGTACACAAGTGCAATAATTATTGTTTGAAAACAAACGATCGATGATTATTCCTGAATATTTTGAAGGACCGTATTGTGCACAATTCTGTACATGCTGTAACAATACGATTGTTCTAAAATAATCCACCAATAGTGTACACACACTAGATACGATCGTTGGAACGATGCAGGGAGTGACATGTACAGGAGAAAGTGTATCACAGAACAATCCACAATCACTGAACGACCGTACACACAATAGATTACAAACGATCGTCGCCCAATCAGATCCGCTGGGACAGTTGTTCGTTTCCAGCGAGATTCCTCGTTCGTTGGTGTTGTTGACCAGTTGTGGATCGTTTGTTTCCAACGACAATTACTGCACGTGTGTACGCAGCCTTACAGTGTCGGTAATTGATTTTCCAGCTGAGAAAGTTTCAGTGAATGTCAGATATATATCAGATATCATTTTATTTTAGACATCCACACTTGTATTGGAATTTAATATTTTGCGAATATTCGTTTATTTTTTGTGTAGTCCTATACAATAAAAAAATTCATACTACTATAGTACTATGTAATATTAATAAAACATTGAGGTGTAATGAAGAAACACACACAAGCAATAATATTTCTAAGAGCCATCTTTGTATTACATTACCACAATGTATGCTACTATATAATTTGTGCTGCAATTGGCACCTCAATGCACTATTATTCCAGAGAGGATAATGCACATGGAATGCACCCCAACACTCATGGAACCCATTTAGTACGCTGTCTTGTAGAAAAAAAGTGCAAGTTTGTTTTTCTTTTTATTATTATTAACTAGTAATTATATTGCACCGACCTATTACGCAGCACTTTACAATGTCCATAGTCATGTCACTAACTGCCCCTCAAAGGGGCTCACAATCTGATGTCCCTACCATAGTCATATGTCATTATCACAACCAATGGACAAGTTTTGAAAGAAGCCAAATACCCTAACTGCATGTTTTTGAGATGTGGGAGGAAACCTGAATGCCTGGAGGAATCCCACACAGATTTGAACCTGGCACCCAGCGCTGCAAAACTAGTGCTAACCACTAAGCCAACCATGTGTTTTTATGGTGCACTGCCAGCCCATAAAAAAGAAAATTGCAGCTTAATCACATTGAACCTTATCAAAGCATAATTAAAAATGAAAATGTTAATGAAGCCCCCACACCAGAAACCAACATTCTAGGCTTAGGACATCTAGAATGTGCAATGTGAGTCATAGTGATTTTTTTTTTAATCTTAATATTGTAATATGTTTTCATTACAATTAAATTTTTACTTTATATTTTAGCAGAAAGCACTTCCTTCTCAGTGGTATACCATCTTAGGCTTTATGCATAAAGACAACAAAAGAAGTAGTCCTTATTACCAATAGAAACTTGATTCTAGATAGCATTTTTCCCTCCATGTCCAGTTTGTTTGTAGACCTGGTGGGATGAGTTCCTGGCTTGGAATTAACAGGGGTAAACAGGGGTAAATTTATATGGTTGGCTGCCTCGTCATGTGAGCTTGCAATTGTTGGTCCTTTTAAAATAAAGGAAATTTGGACAGCTTTGTGTATACCTTTTCGGAGGTACAAGTATACATATCCTTAGGTTGTAATCTGACTCTCACTTACACCCTTCAATTTTCATTGCCTTCAGCCACTCTAAAGTGCCCTGTAAATCCTTTGAATGGCTCACAATGCTAGGAAGACTTTTTGTGATGTTACAGCAGCCCTAGCAGTGTACAAGACATGCAACCCTGCCATGACCTTATTCTAAAGGGTATTAAGTGGGGTTTTCTGCAGCTCTCTGTGGCTATTATCAGCTCACTCAAACTAAAGCTTTTATTCTTTTGGTCTGTGTTTACTTTTATTTAACAGACTGTGTTTATCACCTTGTGACGCCTTGTCACAGTTCATGGCTATGTAGACTTTGACATCTCAGATGGCTGAAGGATGTAGGGGTGTAACCAAAGGTTTTTATTCCCTGAAATGGAGAAAAATTTAACCAAAAAGCAAAATCAGAATTAATTTTAGGTTATCAGACTTTAAATGCAGTGGCTGCATTTGTTTCTCTCCCCTGACCCAGGGTGGCTACGCTCACTTCTTCACTGTATCTATTGGGGTGAAACTATAATTCCTTAAAATTAGGAACAGGTAAAATTTTTTTTGCAAAAGGGGTAGGTGATGTAATTTACCTCCCTGTTGCTTAATCTTCTTGAAATACACCGAGCCACGCATAAGATGCTAGGAATGAATGAACTCATGCATATGGGAGTTTCATCATTCCAGCCTAGCAAACACGATGGCCAAGGACCTTTAAACCAGGAAGAAGATTGGGTTAATATGCCTGCAATTAAAAAATTGTGATCAGGCAGGTAATGCTATTGTATTGTAGATGGGACATCCCCTGTCCCTTCACCAATAAATGACCTGCTGGTTGCAATATTTTCATTTGGAAGGATTAAGGGAGCCATGGTTGTCACCCAGGCTGAACTTTAAACATGTCTACCTTTGTATATTTCCATTATATGAGGAGTGATGAGATTGCTAGTTTACACAAGAAAGATAAAATTGTTTTCCTGTTTTTTTTTTAGTTTTTATTTAGGCTCATACAAGGTGACAAAGAAACTGAATCACTGCCAAAGTGTTTTCCGAATTGCTTATAAACCTAAAAAAAGTAAACAGCAAAATAATGAATTTTGCTCTAAAGTTCAGTGGAGGGACCCTAAATCTGTTAGTAGCAGTGATTACATATAATCTGCTGATTGTCTATATCCAAATCAATCTACTGCAATGTATAAACTATTTTATAATGACGGGGCAAGATTAAAACCTCCATCAGATTTAATTTCTCAGTTTCCCCAAAGTGGAGACCTACTTCCTGTCTAAGGGATAGGTGTTAAGCTCGGTACAGACATCAGATGATTGGTGCTGGAAACACTTTCATGGTTGTCTCCAGTGACAGATGATCAAACAAGTGCTGTACACATGCATTATTCTGCTCTATAGAGATTGGAGAGGACAAACAAGTGGCACTCCTCTGTGCTCTCTTCATAGAAGCTGCACAGTGGTCGTTTCCAATCATTCATGGTCATGGCGGATGAATGACATGTCAGATTTTCACCCAAGCTGAGCATGACCATTCATCTTGCCGAGAATCATCTGACTTATGTACATAGCTTTAAATGAGACGAAAAGCAGGAAATCTCACTAACAGTTAAACCATATTTAGCACCTGATTGCTATTCCAAACCTCCTGACTCCATCAAAAACAGAAAAAATACTTGGCTGAAGCTGAGCTTTAGGATCAGTTTGATAAATGGATTTGCTAACAGCCAGTTGGAGTCTACTACCCATTTTGGGTTTTGATGATATGTGATTTTCTGTAGATTTCGTAACACCTCTGAATTGTATATTAGGATAGGTTAAACAAGGTGTCCTTGTCAATGTTGTTCTTTGTAAGAGTGAACAGATTGTATTTTCTTCCAAAGCTGTCACACACCAGATATTGGCCCTAGATCTGTAACATTCCTCCAGTGTTCCCTCATTCTCTCACACACACTCTTATTCGGACTTCGCAAGCCACGTGGTAATTTTTAAGGCAATTTATTTAACATTTATTTTTCCAGTGATCTTTCTCTCGCTCTCTATTGCAAACTGGCATTGATGACCATAACTAACTGTCTGTCTATTTGTCATTGTTGGTTTTGTAAGGGTGATCACAATATTTCATTTTTTTCCAAAAGTGTGACACACCAGACGTCGTCATTAGATATGTAACATTCCTTCATTATTTTCTCTCTCATTCTCTCACACTCACTTTGACATTGCTAGCTACATACATGGCAATTTATGAATCAACATATTGCTATAAATTTCCTTCTTTCTCTTCTCTCCCTTACCCTCTTTAACTTCTCTCTCTCCCTATATCTACTTCTTTGTCTTTCTCTCACTTTCTATCTACTTCTTTGTCTGTCTGACTGTCTCTCTCTCTCTCTCTTTTTTTTCTTTAATGTTCTCTCTATTTCTCTCTCTCTCTCTCTTTCCTTCTCTCTCTCTCTTTCCTTCTCTCTTTCTATCTCTCTCTCTCTCTTTCCTTCTCTCTCTTGCGCACATTCTCTCTCTCTTTCTTTCCTTCTCTCGCTCTCACGCTCTCTCTCTTTCCTTCCGTCTCTCTCTTTCTTTCCTTCTCTCGCTCTCTTTCCTTCTCTCTCTCTCTCTTTCTTTCCTTCTCTCTCTCTCTCTTTCCTTCTCTCTCTCTCTGTCTCTCTCTCTCTCTCTCTCTGTCTCTCTCTCTCTCTCTCTCTCAATGGTTTTGATCAGTTTTTTTCAGATTCAGTCAGCTGGAGTTCTGCTTTAAGATCCTAATACAATAAGTGTTTCAGGATGGCCGTCTCCCTCCCATAGAAAGGGCGTACCATGTGTCTGGTAACAGAACAGAGGCCGTAAGGTGCCCTGAACACTGAGACCTCTGAAGGATGAGGTTTTCCTGTGAGTGTTAATTGCTATGGAAAGGAGATCTTTGGGCACAGCAGTTCCATGCGTGCTGTCAAATGTTTGTGTTGTTTGTAAAAATAAAGTCTGGTCCAGATGTGGCTACTGGTTCCATTTTACTTCCTGACTGCAGAATACATTTTGGATGGAGGCTGTAAATGTTCTTTGTATGAACTACAGCAGAGAAAATTGATTCTCCTTCAGATTTCAGCTTTCTAAGCAGCAATCTTCATTCGGGGGTGGTTGGGCTTCCAGGGCCCATTTATTGGGAATGTTGGACAGTGCACTGTGAAATCTGGATTGTTCTCCCAGGTGCTTTGCATTTTCAAGTGGAACCTTTTCTGGGGCTAGATATGATGAGGCTGAAGTATTACATTATGTAGTCTGTTTCTTTTGGGATTAAAAGTGACCACTCTGGCAACATGAAATTACAAGAGCAATTAGAGGTTTAGAATTTCTCTGGAGACTGCCCTTCTTGTATTATGAATCAGCCCTTGAGGGTTGCTGTACTGCCAAAGGTAACGGGAGCATGATCGTAGACCATATTTTTAAAGAAACCGAGATTACCACTTAAGTCAGGTTGCTGAATAACCCTTATTACATTTGCTATAATCCTGCTAAGGGGTGTTTTAAGGAGGCCCTACCTAAGGATACTTGTTAATAAGAACGCTTAGGGCTTGTATTGAATGCATTGCATGAGGATTGTTTTCTGGAACATCTATCCCCAGCAAAGCATTGCATTCCTTTGCATCTGAAAAAGGTCCTGCATGTCTGCATTTACAGCCTAGGTCAGCTGGATCCTTTAAAAATCCAAAACCGCTTGCCATTGTGCTTTATTATACTCTAGCCATGCACATCCCAAAAAATACTGGTAAGTTAATTGGTGTTCCCCCAAATCTGGTCTTAGACTATGTTAGGAAAATTAGATTGTGAGCCCCTCTGATTGACAGTTAGGGATTTCTATATGTATTGTATGTACAGTGCCGCATAATATGTCAGCGCTATACAAACAGTAGATGAAAGTAATAATATACTTACAATCTGATTAGAACTGTACATCTAAATATCCTCTACATTCACTATAGAATAGTAATAAAACTGCAAATGAAGCACACTAGTTATAGTAAATGTTAATTTTAATATACTCCTAGATTGTAAGCTCTTCAGGGCAGGGTCTTCTCCTCCTATGCCACTGTCTGTATCTGTTTGTCATTTGGAACCCCTATTTAATGTACAGCGCTACATAATATGTTGTTGCTATATAAATCCTGTTTATTAATAACATACTAAAAGGGTCAAATGTGGGAATACATTCAGGTGCAGCAGTAATACCGCAATAAACATGGGATTGTCATCTGTATTTGTGTGCTTACATGCAAGTGCATTACGGAAAGTGAGGTCTGCATAAAGTTTACTGCACATATGAAATATGCGTAGTACATTTTACTAAATTATTACACAATATGTGATTGGAAGAATGATTATTTTGCTGGCAAGAACATGAAAACCCTTCTGCTTGTAAAACATATGTGTTCATACATATTTTACAGCATATTATTTTAACACATATTTTTTATGTTGAGAGCAGCCAAATGGTTGAAAATGATTGTCAGAGTTTTCCTTTATGGTTGTCCTGCACTGCTGATGTGTATTATGCTAGGCATCGGAAAATGCTGCTTTTTTCATGTGATTAAGTGTGGGTTTTGCCATCTGAGGCTAAAGTCTGGCTAACATAAGCGGCTAATCTCCAGCCACAGATTCTTTATCTTTGTATAAACTTTATTCCGCTTTATTCAGATTGTGGCAACATTGCAGGAAGAAGATCACCCATCTGAGCATGGTCACTGGTAATAGGAAAATCCAACCTACTGGCAGGATCACCAGGCATTTCCTCTTTCTGCAAAATGTTTACATTATTCAGACTGCTCTTTACACCTTTAAAATATATTATTTTTTTGGGTTTACCAGGTTTTATCTACAGCTTAGTGGAATTTGCTGCAAATGCTTTCCCAGTAACACTTGAGCTGACAGGTATGTCTGTCATTACCTAGCAGTCGGGTAATAAATGGAGGAATTGCCTTTTATTGCCTGGTACTTCCATTACAAACAGGCATACCAATGACAGAGCTTTGGCAATGAGGCTGCCCATGAACTTTTTAGAGGAAAGTACAGCTACCCCGAGGTCATCAAATGTTCTGACTGCTGCAGCACTTTAAAGATAAACTCTCACCCTTGCCAAACTTTCACATGTAAATTCCCCCACCTACTAGATTGTAAGCTCTTTGGGGCAGGGTCCTCTCCTCCTCTATTAGTCTGTCAGTCTGTCTCTATTTAGAGTACAGTGCTGCGTAATATGTTGGCGCTATATAAATCCTGTATAACAATAATAATAATGTATGTAAATGGTGTGTGTGTGTGTGTCGGGGGAGCAGAATAGCATAAAATGGATTTTCCTTGTGATGTTCTTTCTAAATAAAAAAGGGGTCTGCCAAATGTATAAATCTGCACATTTGGCCAGACAGTTCTTATTTATAAAGCTCCTTAATGTGCACTTTGAGTGTCACCCCAATTCTGTGGCTAGCTTTACTCAGACATGATACCATAATGTGTAAATATCCCAAGGCCCCTGTCCGACTTGCAGCATTGTACTACATGCTCCACCATGCTCCCAGCTGCTTCAATTCATCCATATGGTAGCGGTTGGAAACCAGATTTTGCAAGTGTTTGCATTGCGGTGGGGTTGCGGCATGGTTCCGGGATGTGCCATACTAATTCTGACCAACCCCACTGCAAGTGCACTAATCGCACGACAAAGTGTTTTTTAATCACTGTGGTTGACTCCATATATTATAACTGTGTGTTTTTTTGACCTGAGGTCTGAAAGAGGCCTTAATCTGATTTCCAGTATGTCTTCCTGCATACATTTTTTTTTTGTTTGGTTTTTTTGTGCAGGTCACTTTACCTGGAGATCCTGCCATTACCAGCACTTTCTGTTGCAGAATGACAAAGCTAATGTCAGGTACAAACTTTCAACTTCCGTCGGCCAGAATAATTGTTAGTGGTCGCAGGTGGGTGATCACTATACAGACAAGCTGCTGGGCTCCCTGCCGAGTAGCCTCTTCTGCTTAATGGAGATGGGAGGGGGGAGGACAAATGGTAATGACCCGCTGCAGGGACACAACACTATAAACAACAGCAACATCGGCTGTTATAAGTCATTAGGGATCCAATAGGGCACATCATGAATGACATTTTCCACAAAGTTGGGGGCACCTGTACTTGCGCTCACCTATGATGATCACAAATATTCATTTTGGGCAATAAAATCTAAAATAAAGCCACTACCCTGCAATTGGGAGTAGTGTTGGAAGAGTGCAATGGGAAAAAAGCTGCCTTTATGATGGAACTGGTAGGTGGTTCAATCACCAAATTAAGGAATTTAATGCTGCTTGGAATTGTAAGACATGATGCCTTGTATACAGAAAATAGATTTTGGGTTTACATGCACCTTAGGGCCACCCCCCCTTCCTAGATTGTAAGCTCTTCAGGACAGGGTCCTCTCCTCCTATGTCACTGTCTGTGTCTGTCTGTCATTTGCAACCCCTATTTAATGTACAGCGCTGCGTAATATGTTGGCGCTATATAAATCATTTAATATTAGGGCCCATACACACTTTCCAGATGTGGTGTGGTAATGTGGGTTATGTTGCGCATTACCTTGAGTTCTGTTAGGCCATTCCATACATTCCATGGACCAACGTGCCAGGAATGCACCATTTTCTTTCAAACTTATTATTGCATTGTGATGTGCTGCAATGTGCTTTGGAGGTGCAGTAGGTAATGCATTACATTATGTGTATACTGCTCTTGAGGGGTGCAAATGGGCCCTTAATGGAAGCTTACTGGTGATGTAGCCATTTTTCTGTCCATTATTACAGAAATCTGTTTTATTTTTTCATAATGTAAAATTGAACATTTGTTTAAAGAAAAAAAAACCTTTGGTCAAACTAATAATAAACTTGTTGGGGTAACATCCGACTAGCATGGGGCACAATGCACTTCTTGGCCATTTATTTTTGATATACTAACTGCATTTTCTGATTATTTGGTCACATTGATAGAATGTAGATAATGCCACAGTGCAATAGAAGCAATAATATTTTAGAGGTAGATGTTACTATTTACAAGCTAATTCAAGGCTGTGAGGCTGAACTCATAAGCCGATTTAGAATTTTTTTGGTATGTTTATTGCATATTAACACATGTACTAGGGCAGCCTATTGAAAATAAATAGGTTGGCTCCTAGCCAAAAGACAAGAAATGTATCTTTTTTCTAAGAAAATACTAATGTGTGCTGCAGCATACTACAACTCTGGTACGTTGTGTCACTGTAACATATTACTTGCATTACTGTACTTAGCAGTCATTTTGTGCATTACCACAATGCAATCTTAACTGACCCTAAAGAAAACCAGTACAAGAGAATTACCAAGACTGACATTGCTAAGAACCTGCTGAAAATACCGGTTGCCTGGCTGTCTGGTCTCTGTACTTTTGAGTTACTGACCTGAGGCAAACTTGCAGATACTAAAGCCACCACCTCATCTGCATATTAGTTCAAAATATTAAAACATAACAGCCAGAAAATTGGCTTTTTTAAAAAAAAATCAAAAACAAATGTTCAGAAATTGAAGTTTCCATTTTTTACTACTTACAAAGCTATCCAGTTGGTCTTTAGTGGCACATATATATGCATTTAAATGCACATCATTTTAAATCAATTTTTTTTTAATTAAAGAATTAAGGTTTTATTTACTAATATCCTCAACTCAACTATTTATCAATATTAATATAATAATAACTGCATTCTTGTTGCTGATCAGTAAATGGAAGTAATAAAGCTTTTGGTTCAGTATTCCCAGCCAGGCAATTAGCATTTTATTATAGAACTAAAATGTTCAGCAATTACAGGTTGCATCCTGAATTTCTTACAAATCAGATCCTTTGAGGCAAATTTCTATTTAAACATGCACACGTTTCTCTCTTCTTCTTCTCCTTCTTATTATTATTATTATTAATATTAAACAGGATTTATTTAGCGCCAACATATTACGCAGCGCTGTACATTAAAACGGGGGTTGCAAGTGACAAATACAGACAGTGATACAGGAGGGAGGACCCTGCCCCAAAGAGCTTACAATCTAGTATAATTATTATTACACAGTATTTATATAGCGCTGACATATTACGAAGTGCTTTACAAAATCTATAGTCATATCACTAGCTGCCCCTCACAATCTCATGTCCCTACCATATTCATATGACATTACCACAGTCTAAGTTCAATTTTAGGGGGAAGCCAATTAACCTAACTGCATGGTTTTGGAATGAAGGGGGAAACCCAACACAAACACGGGGAGAACCTGCAAACTCCATGCAGATAGTGTCCTGGCCTAGATTCCATCCTGGGACCTAATGCTGCAAAGGCCAGAGTCCTAACCACTGAGCCACCATGCTGCTCATTAAATACATTCAAAAATGTTGTTTTTTAAAAGATCTTTTATTAAATCTGCCTTCTTGTTCCGATCAGTAATTGAAGATTTTGGATTAGCCTACCAGCCAGGCAATTAGCATTTTAAAATAAATAAAAACAAATCAAATATTCAGCAATTCCAGCCTCCATCAAAAGTTTTTTGCAAAACTATTCAACATTTTTTCACTCCGTTTATGTGCATTTAAATGTTCATTTTTTTTAACGTAGGTGAATAATTTGGCAAAGTTTCTCCAGGTTTAGGTGAATTGTTTATTTCCGGCCTGCTGGTTTATCCACAAATAGTTCTGCTTTTTATAAAAAAAAAAATGTAGGTGGCCTTAGGGTCATCCGCATTGATTTAATGCATTACTTAGGCTGCCAGAAGTGAGGCTGAATCTCCTTAGACTACATCAGGAGTGCCTGAAGCTTCTGTGATTCCTTTTGATCAAATCTCTGTGAAAGATGAGTGTCATGGCCTCTTCCAGCCAGCTGTGAGGGGACTGCCCTGTGACATGAGAGCATGCTGGAACAGAGCACACAGGGCACCCAGCAGAGGTGAGCAGATTTGGAGAACACCAAGTGGGAGGATCTACTTCCACTCCCCTGTGCACAGTCTTAGCATTCATCAGACCTAGAGGTGCTCATATTCAGACAAGGCTAGGAAGGCGTGTGATGTTCTGCTTTAGTACTTGTACAGACAGGAGTGTGCTTCAAGTACATAGCTGGAGTACTCATTGAGGGAATGAGGAACTGCCTGGGACATGATTTCTCTCTAGCAATGGATAAAGTAAGCAAACTTTCTTCTTCCATTTCTTTTCCATGCAAATGTCATGTTATTCTATAGATCTTGTTGTATATGCAAATATTTATATTTTTTCCATAGCATACTTTCAAACCAAAAATGTTGCGGAATAAGTAATTGTGTCTATAACAAAAGACTTTTCCACCTATAACCCTAATGCTGCCAATGTAACTTTAATGTACTTGCTTAAAGCACTTTATCCCCAACTCCTTTAAAGTTCCTATTATGATGCACAAAAGCTCTTAAGAGCAGGCTGTAAAAACATTTTTCCTAAAGTCCTTTTTAGGATTATTAGTGGCCGGTGATCGGAGCGTGTAAATTATGCATACAGCCTTCCATTTCATTGACGAGTGCCATCGTCCTCCCTTGGAGCGCACTATTAGTCTTCAGGTCCCTTTGCATTGAAAGCACTGTGATGAAGAGGAAGATGATGATCAGTACAAATGAATTCTCCTATTTTCTGCAGTGTCCACGGCTTCTCCCATCGCCTTCTAATGGGCTGAATATAGGCTGTTCGCAAGTGCATGTTATTAATTTTTAAAAAGCTTCTATTTTATGGGAAAAAGTGTCAAGAAGCTTTTCTTTTTCTCCCCCTCTTCTTTTTATGTTAAGCTTTTCCTGTAGTGTGGATAGGAAACCAATCTTTCCACTGAACTTGGTACAGAGCAATCAATACACTGATAGATGGCTTTAACTATCCATTAAGATAGGTGTGCCCAGACCATTTTCTTAGTTTGACGTAATGCTGGCGATGGAAAGTGCAAGCTCTCCGGTTTCTTCTGCATTTAGGTGTCTTATGTTAATCTGTGATTATCTCCTTTTACAATGCTTCTCTTCGCAGCTTGGAATCATGTCGCTGTTTTGGCTCCTTGAACTGGAAAGCTTTTTGTTGTCTTTATCTGTTGGGTGAGCTAACATCTATGTTGCAAGGACCTGCAGGCATGTTGCGCCGCTTCGTGTTTTTCGCAGTCTACAAGTGAAGTCAGCTTCATTAGTTTCATGATGGCACATCAGTACAGGGCTGGTGTTGCTGCTTCCTTCTAGCAAGTCCTGGAGCATGATCTGGGCTGCCTGGGTTTGGATAAGCTTGTAAGGATTTGTCAGCCAGATGTGACACGATTGTCAAGAGGCAAGTAAAGGAGGAGATCTGATATTAATCAGTGCATAGCTGGAAGCCAAACTTTCTCAAAGGCAGTGTAGAAACATGTTCTTCTCTACTGCTCCTCTTTTCTTACCACTGAGCTGCCACCGTCTCCTCTTTTAGGTTTATTATAGGCTGCCGCAGTTAATGTCACGCTTTTTTTTTAACTTCTATGTGCAGATCTGGCTCTAAATCCACCAAGGTGCTACCTACATTTTTTATTGAATCAAATAGTTTTATCCAATTTAAAGCCACCACAAGTGGTTATGTGAATTCCGATAAAGTACAGAATGGCCCTTGGCAAAACTTTGCCAGTGAAAGGATCATTTCTAAGCGTGGTTACCCCTGCCCAGGTGCTGGAGGGGTTAATAACTATTCTGACGTGTAGGTGTCATCTGACGACGCTTGCAAGGACAAAATGGGTCCTAACATGTACGAAATTCAATGTACAGTGGCCCTGTCTGACCTCTGACATAGTTTGGGCAAATCTTTGCAGTTGCTCAGCACAGTGGCCCCTTTCATTAACTCTGCAAACAATGTAATTGCATACTTAACTTACTGAACCTAAGTTTAGCATCTCTTCGGAACTTGTTTAAACTTTCTCGATTGATAAGCAGCTTATGCCAAATTTGAAGCACAGCATGTTTTTTGTGAGTATTTCTGAATGTAATCTTCTTGTGTGCAGGGCAGTTAATGGCCTAAGCATGTGCGTAGTTATATAAAATGCCTGTGTAAGTAATAGTATGACATTTATATTGTATGCGTTAATACATATTCTTGCGCTAGTTTTGTGAAAAGTTAAAAAAAAGAATGAGGTTAGCTATGATAATCGGTGTAAAGATTATATCTTGCTAATCGAGGTATCCTTTCTCCACACTTTTTTCTTTCTGCTTCAAATGGCACTGTGAAGTTCAAAGCAATCAGAAGATTCCTGAGAGATATAGGTGCTCTCTGCATACTTCTGTGTATTGAAACATGTATGATTCATGGCTGAGATATGTAAGGTACCGGGCGACAATGGTCTAGGACTCCCATGTGATGGAGAGGTTATCTGGTATCTGCAACATACAAATTGTATAATAATCCTGTATGATTGTCCTCGGTAGGTCTGATAGACCTTTTGTTTATCCTGGTACGTGAAGTCCTCATTCTACTGGTCCTCCTTTGGGTGCTGTCAAAGACCGAAATGTAGAACTCCAAAGACAACCAGCTATCTCCTGTCCAAAGCTTTAAGTTTGCTCAATTTACCGAGAACAGTTAAAGCAAATGTTTCCAGCTGTGTTTTTCTTCTTTAATAACAGAATGGTGTTTTTAGAAACGATACTTTATCTTGTCTTTTAACTCTCTGTGAATGTTCATTTTTCTTCATGTTCCTGTCATCTCTTTTATGTAATATGGCCATATATCCATTGGTGTGTCTATAAAACGTTTGTCCAGATGATTTGACATTTTTCTTACTCCTATTAGTTTGAGATCATCATTCTGTATCCATGTATTTTCCAATTTGTTTTACCAGAACAATATCTAATAGCAGCTAAGTAGTGTAGGGCCTACCCAAACTGCCCATTCCTATATTACCCCATCAGGTAGATCCACATAATGCAAGCATTTTATTTGGGGTGATTTAAAATCCTCAAAATCTGGAACAAAATGTTACTGTCATGAGGTGCAATTGGCACTTGACTAACTTAGGTGTAACATATTCCACACCTGGCTTGTCTATGCCTGGAAGGGCATTCTTGACACTTTGTGGTCTTCACTACCTTGGTGACAGGAAACATTCCGTATTAAATATCAGATTGTTATTAATGTAGTTTGCATTATCTTAAGAGCATACAGGGGCTTTTTTTTTTGAAGATGCACGTATGTTAATGATAAGTAAGCCAACACTGTTTTTGTTAAAAGCAGCCAAGAGTTTTGCATTTCACCTCAGCCCATTACCCATTAAATGGGATCAGTAC
Organism: Pyxicephalus adspersus; assembly: GCF_032062135.1. NCBI lineage: Eukaryota > Metazoa > Chordata > Amphibia > Anura > Pyxicephalidae > Pyxicephalus > Pyxicephalus adspersus. Next base: position 132,797,525 of record NC_092859.1, on the reverse strand, counting down.
AGTTTATTTGATGCAAAGGGTGCACAAGGGTAGATGTATATAAGTAGAAACAAAGAAACTGTTGCCATTGGCTTTTCATACATCTGTTATAGGAAATAGACAGAAATCTGGTTGCCATTAGCAAAAGGTCTTCTTTTCATGCTGTCTTGTTTTTATTTCATAGGTTATAAATGAAATCAGGCAAACTATCCCTAATTTCTAAGTAGGGTCATGTTTTAGCTATGATTGAGCCTGCAGTAATGCAATCACTAATAGGAAGTTTTAATGCTACCTCCCTTTGACAGTGTATTCACCAAGAATTTGAGTCATTTGTCTGTAGTGACTTTTGATATACACCAAGTGGTTTTTGTAGCTCCAGAAATGATGCAGATAATTTCCTGTGACTAGGAACACTCAGTGCATATGAATTTATTGTACTCGTGTCTGGCCCTGCCTTTGTATTCTAGTTACGAAAGTTAAATGTGAGTGTGGTGTAATTTCGTTTTGAGGTTCCCAACTTCCCACACAATGTCGGAGTGGCCTTTTTATTACCAAGTATGATAAAGTCAAAACAGTGCTTCCAGAGACTGACACCGGTGAGATCATCATGCACTGTGTGGAGGGTCTTTGGAATATTACACAATGTACTCCTGCACTAGTACTTCTGTACAACTTGGGACAAGGTTCCTAACCAACTACAAGAAATTCCTGACATGTACTGAATCTGTGATTGCAACATATGAAAGCGATCATGCAAGAAATTGACATGGTACATAGAATTGGCAATTAGGTAAATCCAAAATGCCTTACAGCTGCTTACTGACACATTGACAGCTGCTAGCATGTAGTAAAATGTATTCATTTAATGCATGTATTTCCTATGTGTCCGGACATATGACAGGCTTAGCAATGCTGAGTATGTGCAATTAGACCAAGCAGTGATAACGTTGTGATTTATAGCATGGCAAGTGCTTTAAAATGTTATTGGGTAGCACATGTTGGCATTATATAAATGAAAGCTAATATTAATTGGATAGCACAGTTGAGTTGCAAAGAAAATAATTTATCTATTTATCTTTATCTACATTTGAACAAAATAGACATATTTGTGATCAATTTATGCAATTTTAGAAATTTTGTTCATTGTTTGTCTAGTAGTAGCTACCGGTAGTTACATTCAATGGGTCATTGTATAATTGAATAATTTTAACTTTACAAGAAGGAGTCGAGTTAAACATGATTAATTACTACTAGATATTCAACAACCTGTTTAAATGAGAACCTTCACCAAGTTACTAGACACTTGCACTTGGAACAGTAATTGACATCTTCTGTACTGTGAATTAATTATCTTTTGTAATTATTTGATCTTTGTGTTAAAACCTTTGTTCCTGTCTAAAATTTCCAACAACTATTTTAGAACAAAGTTAACATATACATGTATGAGCATCCAGATTAAGATGAGGAAACTGATATTTATTCTTTAAATGCTGAAATAATATTCATTAAATCTTTCCAATATCATCCTAGTTATTACCAGTCTTGGTTTGACCGCCTTCCTTATGTCTAACTAGAAAAGCATGGCACTGATTGTGTCAATTTTCCTAAAGTAGTTGTAAGATGTGCTGATATACAAAACTCAGAAATAGTAACTTTTATTGTGTGTTTAATGGCAACCAAATTGGGAAATCCAGTTAATTACTTGATCTTAAACAAAGTGGAAGACCAGCAGTCATATTCAGTGTGAAAATTCAATGAACAGCTACTAGTTCCAGAACCCATAGCTATCCATGGGTTCATTTTACTTATCAGGTCATTGAAAAATTAATCATTGCTGTGGGTTACTGCATTGTGCTAACTTTCTTATAAATACCCATGAATTTATGATATTTTGTAGAACATGCTTTTGAGATATACTTATTTTAATGCTGCATTGGATTTGGCACCATACAGAATCGTTTTTTGTTTTTTCAGGCATTTATTATTTATTTACTGGTTTGTACAAAAGATAGGCAATACATTATTATTTTTGTAAAATCCAAAGGTTTTTATGCTGTCTATAACAAGGCTCAGTGTATTCCTACCTTCATCACATATATCAGCTTACGGTACAATCCGGATAGGGTTAAAGTGGACATGACAAGGCCTATTGGTGATCTAATCTTTTTCTGTATGAGCTGTGGCTTAGGTTCAGTCAGTTAATTGATATGGAGACATTACTTGTGTAAGTATTTTGTCTCTTATGGTGTTCTAGGCTCATCTGATTGTAGCCACATGCTTTTACTAGATTCTTGTAGACAGTGCTGATAAAGCCATTTTTTACTATACTCCATTAATAAACAGTATTTTGTGCAACAGCTCTGAGAGCAAGGTCCATATGTAGTTAAGAAGCATTGCATTATTCTAATAGGATGATATGTATAAAAAAAAACGCCTGCATGTGAATGCATTTTAATATATATATATATATAAGGTGAGCGTTATTGAGTAAGTTTTTATCTTAGGGAACCAAAAAGCTCCATCCTATCTTAAGGGCATTGGAAAAACTCAAATATCTGTTCGCTAGCAACACAGACCCAAAAAGACCCCAGTTTCTTTCCTCTACATCAGAATATCTGATATTCTTTGCCTTTTAGCATGTCTATGCTAATTTATTACAGGTCATGCAGCACAGTTTTCTGGGTACGAGGGCAATTGTACATTATAGGGTTATTACTCTGTAGTTTGTTGTACTGGAGAACTCCCCTAGAGGTTTGAACCACATTCTTAGATGTGGCTATAGTATCAGTGGCCCTCTGCTCTTGGTACTGCAATGTCCGATTACAATATACTTCCCATGTTCTTGGTAATATGCCTACAATTCATTGCAATGGCAATACAAAAACTGACCAGCTTCCAATATGTTTTCTTTTCATCTTCAATAGAACTGAACACTACAAACATACATATTGTATTATTTTATGTTTGGTCAGTTAAAAAACCTATTTGCTATTCCCTTGAAATGAACAGTTTTAGGAGGATACTCAGTTCAAATTAGGAGATCTGTTTAGAATTTATAAAAGAAGCAAATATTGCAAACAACTCTGAGAATTCATGTACCCAATTTTTTAAGATAAAAGTTGACATTCTTCTATCTTCTCTAGTTTTGGGAGAAAAAAATAAATCATAGTCTTTTAGATGGACAGTTAGGCATTGAATTTAAATATTTTGGGACAGAAGGATAGGAACTAACATAAAGGTATACATTTTATAAAGAACGTGGGACAACATAGGGGCTCAGTGGATGGCACTTATACCTTGCAGCACTAGGGTCTTAGGTTTGGATCCTGGCCAGGACATAGTGACATGAAGTTTTTATGTTCTTACCATCATTTTGGGGCATTATGGTTTTCCTCCACACCCCAAAACTATACTTGTAGGTTAATTGCCCCCCCACCCCAAAAAAAATGGCCCTCGACTCTGGAAGGAAATTTAGATTATAGTGGGCTTCTTTCAGGGACAGTTAGTGAGATGGCTATGGACTCTGGAAAGTGTTGTGTAATCTGTTGGGGTTATATAAATACATGATACTAATATTAATACATGAATAAACATCCTGATATAGCATAAAAATTAATGACTTTTAATGGATTTGAATAGGGCTGAATCATAGACCGCAAATAACTGAATGTCAGCAGACTCACCTGCCAATCCAAATTGTTTTGTATAGAATTTTTATTTTTTGCTATCTTTCCCTAAAGGATAAATCATGGCAAGTTCCCTAGCTAATGTATGTCTTTCATTATGGGCTAATAGCCTAAACCGGAGGGAACCATTTCACCCCTATTATTGTATGTGTTGGATTTTGAGGGTTCATGTGCCACTTACTATACCCTTCCTGTTTGAAAAAAATGGGCCTTTTGGACCCCCTAATTTGTTTTTCATGAATGCAGCAGGGACAGTTCTGTCCCATAACCACTGCAAACAGGCAAGTTGCATTGGTCGTCTTCCAATCCCTGCACCTTTTCCCGTGTCGGTGTAGAAGAGCATGATACTAATCCGTCCTGAGCTGCTGCTTGGTGGGGCCAGATTTGGTTCCTATCTTTGAATTGACCATCCACTCTATACTGGCAGATATGAATATAGCAGGTTCCATCCATTATGCCCTTGTATATTGTTTTGCCGTCTTTTACAAGGGTCATATATTTTTAGGGGAATAATAAAAAAAAATGCCAATAAGATCGGTAGAGTGAATCAGACTAAGAGCCAACAGATTTTCTTTTGTGTTAAACGTGTCTATTTCTCACTTTATGCTGCATTTAGAGGAAATCTATACTGCTGGGAAAAAAAAAAACTTAAAGATAAATCTGTGTTTATTTGTGAAATTGCCTTGGTGATCAGCCTTCCTTTTTTTTCACACTACACAAATGGGTTAACGTTTATTGATACTAAACAGAAGTCATTAGTTGTAGCAGAGAGAATATCTGTGATGAGGGTGGTAGCTGGTTTGAGATGCATTGCCAAGAAATGTTTTCAGAAAGTAACTTGACCTTCTGTTTTGTGTGTTAGTGAGTGCATTCCAGGGAATGAGATTCAGCTGTTTGTGGGGACTGAACCAAAGCACAAAATGAATGAGGTAAGTTTTTTTTTTTCTTCTTTTTACCAGTTTTAACACTTTACCTTCAAATGACTTTCTACCTAAAGCAGATATCTTGTTTTTTGGTAGATGATGATGATTTTGTTTCTATGTAACTCTCGTAGCTGTGAGATCTTCCCCTCATTGTTTCCAGCTTTACATCCAATCCCCAATAGCCCTCCACCACCACTTATTCCTCGCTGCTGCACTTTTAATAGATAATGCCTAGTGGAGGAGTAATACCCTCTCATAAAAGTTGGCAGCAGATGAGAATTTTAAAGATAGTGATGGCACCCAATGCCATAACAGTTAGGTGGGCTGTGAGTGATTCAACTCAACGACTTATTAAAAAAAATGGTTTTGGGTGAACTAATGCTTTAAGGTGTCACATTGCTGACGTGTTAATGAGTTGGAAATACATATTTTCTCTATCCAAAACACTCAGTCTGAGAATGATACCATGATGATGCAATTCTCTTTACACCAAACAGATCAGTATTCTTATTACCATAAAACCACAATATTGCTGTTTGGTAATCATTGTATTTTTGATAAATTTAATCCTATAAATCACTTGCACACGGAGTTTCAGCAGATGTTCTAAACCCCTGTAGGAAATGCTGCTGATGAAATGCTAATAGGGGTAACTTGAGACTAGTTTTCTTAGACTCCCATAATCTGTTTTCCACTTTGTACAGGAATGGTTTCCCCAGAGGATTAATATGTATCCCCAACATTGGCTCATTGTTACATTAAGTCGGGCATAGTATGCAGAGCACTTCATTTCCAGACATGGAGGAATTCCACATTTACCCAGACCAGAATTACTTCTCTCTCCCGGTCTTATCTGGCTGTCATTTGAACAATTACAAATGTATTCATCCATAGAAAAGAATCTAGTGAGAGCTGCAATCTGCCTTCATTTGAGTGGGTTACATTTAAAATAGACAACTATAGAACCAGAAGAACCATTTTTATTTTATTGACCTCCCTGAAAGAAGACTGTGTGGTATCCTAGCATTCCAATCCATAGACTAAGGATAGAAGATTTTCATCAGAAAACAATTTCATCAAAAAAATTGTTATCCCTCATGTTTTAGTTGTTACATAGGCCATGAACTTTGATGACCACCCTCCCTCTGCACTGAATGTGGGGAACACATGCCTGACTCATACCCTTTTTGTCTAACATAAAATAAGTTTATTCCCATCCGCTTTTCTGGGTCGTTTTTCCTCTCATTACCTTACTTATACCATTAAATAAATGTAAGGAAAATAGAAAGTTTTTTTAGACCCAATGATGTCACCACCAGGTTCCTGTGCTACCCTATATAATAACGGCAGATCATGGCTGGTAGGATGAGTTGGTGGGGTGCTGCATATAGCTACAAAAAAATCAGGAAGCTGTGGTAATGCCCTTTATGGCTGAACAAACTGAAACCCATTAAATGTCCCTGGACCAGGGGCAGTAATAAAGGGAGGAAGTGGCTAGATGGTGTTTGTTGTCCTCTAGACAAGAAATGAGGGGTGTTCTACCTGCAGCTTCTAATGCAAATGGTGGAAAGTTTACAGTGTGCAGTGAAATTAGAATTTTCAATTTTGGTACAAGGAAAAAACCTGTACAATATTGAAAGGTAAAGGTATGTACCAATTTTTGATGATTGTTTCCAAAGTTGAACATTTGTGGGTGTCTTGGCCAAAAATCTAGCATGTGTACAATGTTCCTCTGGTGTTCTTTATTGATCCAGTTAATTGGCTTGCTAAAGAAACTTACTACTGGAGGTAAAGAAGTTTAATACTTGCATAAATCAGCTGTGAATTTAGCCCCTTGCTTTAACTTTCGGAACCCACATACATGAGAAAATGTTCACCGGATTCAAGCGGTTATGTTGGCTTGTCTGATGGCCAACTACACTGAACTTTTTTGCATAGGGAGTGGAAATTTTTCTTCTAGAAATAAGGCTGTGCAGTAGGTTTTAATATCACGCTTCCATCAGCTCCCTATCTTATAACCCCGTACAGTGGGTGCCAGCTATTAATCATTGTAGGCACCTTTTGTTCTGGCATTATAGTGAACTCCATGCCCCAATGGGCATCTGATATCTGTGGGTACATTTACTAGAACTCCTTATCCCACCTCATTTTCTTATTTTGGCCCTAAAACATAGCCACTTCATAAGCTTGTGTTTTTTTACTTATTACAAACACGCAAACCTTTACTGAAAGATCTGGGTTTTTGTTTATTAGTATGCTTTGACTTGCTGTTGTCGCCAAATTTAATCACCACTAATTGACTCGTTTGATGTTAGCTGCAGCACTGCAAATGGGTGCAAATGATGGGGACATTTGCCTTGTGCAAAGCATTACTATCCTGTTAAGCCCATAATAATGTTTCTTTTTATTGACTATTGCCTGCAGGGAATGTGATGTATTGTTTGACTTTAGTGGTTTAGGATATTTCAGGCCACATGGGTTTCCTATTTTTCTCAATTTAAGAAAAGTATATATTTAAAAATTGAATTACGTGGACATTTACTAAATTTCTGAAATATAAAGGAGCATATTGTTCAGGAAGTACATTATTGGCTTTGCCATTTATGTATCTACAATTCTTTTTAGGGATTTTGATGGGAAATATTTGAGGAACTAAAGTGCTAAGCTGCAAAAGATTTCAACCTTTAGAGTTTTTGCCTTTTGAATTGTGCTCTTGACTGTGAAAAGCCACAATATCGGTGATTATTTATGACCTGCATAAGGTGTCCAGATGTACAAGATGCACAGAGTAATGTGTTCCTTGATGAAACGTGATCATTACATTGCATTTGGAAGCTATAAAACTCCGAGTGTGGACTATAATCTGTCAGTGATCTCTTTTCAGTAGTGTGTGCATTGTTTGTATAATATTTTACATCACAATACAAAAATTAATCTGCTGCAAATCTATTTAATAAACTAGACAAATTTGTTATTGTAGTGAAAATGGTAAAATAGAAAGCTAATGGCATGATTGCTTTTCATACATAGCATGTTTGATTCTTTTTTTTTTTTTTCTTTTTATATTTTAGGCAATAAGGTGCACATTGGTCAACTGCATCTGTCTGAGTTTTAAACCTGCAAAAATAAATCCTCGCCATTGTGAGCAGTGCAGGCACGGATGGGTGGCACATGGTAATTATTGTGTAACTGAACACTCTTCTCTGTCCAGATGTCCACATTCCTGATGAGTTCTCTAACTTATTTTTTTTTCTTGTGACCTAGCATTAAGCAAGTTACGGATCCCCCACTTCTACCCCTCCAGCCAAGTTGAGATTGTTCAGTCCAGTGTGGTCTTCGATATTAGCAGCCTTATGCTTTATGGTACACAAGCCATCCCTGTTCGCCTGAAAATTCTGCTTGATCGACTTTTCAGCGTCCTGAAGCAAGAAGAGGTCCTGCAGATCCTTCACACACTTGACTGGACACTTCAGGATTATATCCGGGGTTATGTCCTTCAGGTACAATTATAACGCTCTGGTTACTTACATACATATTGTCATATTTGATAAGGAAGTGTCAAGAGGATCAAGGATGTACAAAGTATATTGACCTAAAGCACCAAACCGTAGTTGGAAAAGTTGGCATATAGCTTTTAGTTCCTACTATGAATTACTGCACATTGCATTATTTTATTAAGTAAGCCCCAATTGAACTGCATTCATTATTTTTGTTGTCATTCGGGTCAATTGCCATTACTGACTATTTTACTGGATTTGTAGCAAAATTTTTGGTCACAATTTTGAACTATTGATTATTCTTACAACAAATTGTGAACAAAACCTTAAGTGTTTATTCAGTACAATTTAAATATAACAATGTATGCATTGGTGGCCCTAGAAACTGCTCTGTATGAAATGGATAACGTCGCATATGCCTCTGTAGAAGCAGCAAAAAGGCAAAATATAAGGGCATGTGTTACTCTTGTGGTTCATTTTAAAAATCATTCATATCTTTCTACCTTCTCTACCAGTTCTATGGCTGTTTTTGCTTTATCATTAGCTCAAGACAAAAATCTCCCACCGTTTTTTTTATTCTAGATATTCTAGAGATGTTTGGGAGACATTCAGATGCTGCTTTGCATGGCCTTTTATTTTTCCCTCTTTTATGCTTGCCCCACATGCATTATCCATCCTTAGGCACAATGCCTAAAAAACGTGGAGCTCTACAGATTCTCAGTCTCCTTGCTTGTTGTCCTATTATCAGTATTTCCACCTGGCCAAGGGTTGGTGAACCTTCAAAACAGGCAGTCCTCCAATATCAAATTATATTATTGTGTTAAAATATTCTCACAAATTTTTGGCTTTCCATCTTGATCTATGTTTTCGTTGATGCAAATCATTTACCCTATTTATCCAAGTGTTAATATTAAAACATATTTTGCATGATGACAACTCACTTAAACAGATCAAGATCTGTGCTTGGTCAAAAACAATAGTTAGGATCTTCAGGGGGCATCTTTGTAATGCTTTTCCACACCACGCAAAAAACATATTGTAACCTTTTAAATTCAATTTTAAAAGCTAGGGGGATTTGGGGTCTTTATGCTAGCTGTTACACTTTGATTGGTAGTCAAATCTGAGGTTACCACTAGTTTACTAGTCTAACAAGAACACCAAAGAGACGTATTTCAGAAAACATATAAAAAAAAATCAGTTTTCTCCCCAACCTAGGTATAGTGCAAATTGACCCTGTGTAAGTGGCAAGAATACAACAGAACAGAATTAAACTATACTAATTAGGCGCCTTGCAAGAGGCTTAAACTTCCTGCTGCTTGCTACAATTATGTTTTTATGCAAAGCTCCATTATGGTCTTATATCATGACACAGATCAATATTTAATGATCCAGATAATCTTGTGTTTTAATGTTGGGATTAAAAATATGGAATCAATTATCTCCAAACCTCTACAGCATGAAAAAAATATGATGATACATTCTTCATCAACCTGGAAAGTCTTTCATGGACTGTGAAAAATCTCAGTAGGCTATCAAATACATGTCCTGTGATAAAATATTTATTGTAGTTATTGGGAAAAGTTAGACAAGGCCAGAGTTTGATATAACTCCAACACTCAAGTGTAATTACAGCTGTGCTTTGTGGACGCTGGCTATAGATCAATACGCCTTCATTTATTCTCTGATCTTTGGTTGCCTGGAAGATTATTAAACTTGCAATGGGGGGAAAAATGGGACTTGGTTTAAATGAGCAGCTCATCTTAGACGTGAATTGCAGGGTTTTATTTTCTCCCTACATTAACCGATCAATTTAAAATTACACATTATACACTTAAATGTAACACTCTCCCATTTACCAGAAAGCAATGTGCATTTGTGTTTTTAAATGACATTTAAAGATAAAATCCATGCTAAACAAACATTATCATAATACTATTGGCATGTGTATTCTTACTTGAATTTTCACATCATTTGTGTATTTCTTACAAATCTGTGTTGTACCCAGTGTTAAATAACTCTTAAAGTTGTTTTCTCTGTAATAAAGACCAGTGCTGCTCACTTTCTTTATTCAGGGTGATTCTGTAGTTAGTGGAGTTACCAGGTCCTTCCTTCATCTCTGATCACTGCACAGGCTATGTACAGTGCATTGGAGATGCTACTTTTAATATTTGGGTTTGCAAGGACATTTTGGTAGATTAATTACCTTTGTGAGTATTGAACTAACTTGAATGAAGGTCTTTGTGCCCAGAGGTCCCTTGTAACCAGTCTATCACCCCCAAAATTTATATTTCAAGTTTATGTAGGTTGCAACAAGTTAAATACTCTAGGGCATTTTATCGGTAACTCCTTGCACCCAAATTCACAAGTGTGCTCTTCATTACAACCTAATATTACTCTTTCAAGGAGATTAATTTGTTTTAATTAGAGACTTCAGCTGAATGAGTTAAACTACACCAGTTTCTCAGCTGGAGAGATTTTGCAGTTCCAACAAGTCAATGGGTATTGCAATAAGTATATATTCCAAGCAAGGATTTGGGCTATAGTTGAATGAAACAGAATGGAAATAAACCTCCAACCAAATGGATCTGGGGGGGGGGCAGCAGTTGTTCCTGTTGTAATAATAGTTATTGTTTCCCACTAGTAACTTAACATGTCTGCTAGTGGCTGGCTGTCTTTTTTTTGATTTGCAAACAAGCACAGTTGGGTGGTTGGCCGCGTCAAGTATGAATGTTTACAGAGACACTATTCCTGTACAAAAAAAAATATTAATTACAGCGATCTTTAAGAGAAATAAATTTAGGTTTAATAAATTAACAGGTACCCTGATCTGACCCCTTGTTTTGGCAAGTGGAGGGATAAAAGGTAGACAAATCCATCTTTATATATATATATAAATATATATATATAAAATATATTACAACCACATGTGAGAGAAATAATGCTCTTACTTCCTCAAGGCTGTACTGTAAGTGGCATCAAATTGATCAAAACTTTTGTTTTCAACCTAAAAATAAATTAAAGCAGGCCTTCCAGTAAAAGGACATGTACACTTTGGACAAGCCTTTTCCCCACTCGCCTAATATATATAGGTGACAAAAGTTCAGGATAAAGTTAGTTATACTAAGTGTCAAAGTGAATGCTAAAAGTATGTAAAGCATTATCTGTGTTCTCCCCAGCACCTTTTAGCTGAGCCCATCAGCCAGCACTTTTCAGTAACCATCTGGCTGTTTTTGGGTGGTTAATGAAACGTTGGGTCATAATACAGGAGACACCACCTGCCTACAGCTTCTTCCTACCCAGCTTAAAAATTTTCTGGGGAGAATACTGATTATGATATTTATTACAGTTTTGTTATATTGGATTCATATGTCACAATATGTCGCAAAAATGTGTTGAGATTTTACCATGGTTTCATTGAAGCTTTTATCCAAAAATAATTTCTGTAAATCTGGGAATTTGTGACCAAGATTCTTTTTTCCATTTATTTTGTTGTAGGATGCATCAGGAAAAGTCCTAGATCACTGGACCATAATGACAATTGAAGAAGAATTGGCTACGTTACAGCAGTTCCTTCGCTTTGGGGAAACTAAGTCTATAGTAGAACTTATGGCAATTCATGAAAAAGAAGGGTACACTGTGCTTATACCTCCTACGAGAACAAATTCTGATATCCGGGCATTTATTGAGAACAGCAATCCCAGAAGCAGTCCCATTGTATCTCCTGCACTGGAGAAAGTGTCTCCATCGACTATACATCCCTTTGAGAACATGATCAATAACATGGCCTTTACATTGCCATTTCAGTTCTTTAGCCCTCTGCCCCCACCGCTCATTGGCTCACCACCCGAGAGGCCACTAAGTGAAAGAAGTCAAGACAGAGGAAATGAGGGCAAGCAAGATTCCCATATATCATTCTCTGAAAGCAGCTTCTTAGCTTCCAGTTCTGCACCATTTCATTTAGAGAATGAGTCTAACATGAGTTCTCATGACGGTATGAGCAAAGCTGAGGATGATGCCCTACTGAGTGATTCTAGCTCACACAACACAGTGTCTAACTTTGATGTGGCATCGGTTTCACCTGAAGGTAAACTGAAGCCTGCTGACCGAAATGGCTCTGGACCCAGAAAGGGACGTGTCTTCTGCACTGCTTGTGAAAAGACTTTTTATGATAAAGGAACATTAAAGATTCATTATAATGCTGTCCACCTGAAAATAAAGCACAGATGTACAATTGAGGGGTGCAACATGGTTTTCAGTTCACTTCGTAGCAGGAATCGTCACAGTTCTAACCCTAACCCAAGACTTCATATGCCAATGAATCGGAACAATCGTGACAAGGATTTAAGAAATGGACTAATGATCTCTGTATCTGAGGACTATAAAAGAGTGAGAACTCCTTCTCTGGACAACCGGCCTAATAATTATGGAAGTCCTGGCTCTGAATCAAAGGTTCCTCCTGGTCTACCAAATGTTGGACAGTCTTGTGTTCTCATCCCTAACCTAAAAACTGTTCAGCCTGTTCTGCCTTTTTATCGAAGTCCAGTTACTCCGGCTGAGATAGCAAACACACCTGGAATACTACCTTCCCTTCCAGTCATCTCTTCGCCTGTCAGTGAAAAACTGGCATCTCCCGACATATCATTAGAAGCAATGCCATTAGGTTCAGTCCCGAAAAAGAAGTCTCGGAAATCTAGCATGCCTATTAAACTTTACAAGGAAACTCTAGCTACACCAACTGGGAGCACTGAAAACGTAGGTTCTGAGGAGGAACTTTCTTCACAGAAGGATGACGAGCAGTTGTTAGAGAACTGTGATAACAATGTGGAGGATTTAGCAGAAAATCCAGGTGGACTAGAGAAGGATCATATGCACACTTCAGCTTCATTCCAGCACCAGAGTGGAGGGGAGCAGAATTCTCACTCTGTTATGGATAAAAGTTATGACAATATGTCTTCTGACTCTGAAAATGAATTTCATCCCTTCAAACATGAGTCGGCACTGAAATTGGATTCCAGTGAAAATAAATATGAACATTCAAACCACTTTAATGTTGTCAAGCAGCTGGCTGACCCCTCCCTGTATAATAAAGAACAGCCAAAACACGCAGATCCCGAGGACGGTATCGAGTTTCGACCTTACACTTTGAGTGGAGGCATTTTTGGTGCTATGTCTAACAAGGACTCTGGCTTCGGTGATTCTGCAGACCTAGAACGTGGAGAACAGCACTTGGAAACTCCTAAAGATGAAAACCGCTTTCACTGTGAGATTTGCAAGAAAGCATTTAAAAACCCATACAGTGTTAAGATGCACTACAAAAATGTGCACCCCAAAGAAATGCATTTATGTACAATTGATGGATGCAATGCTGCTTTTCCATCTCGAAGGAGCAGAGACAGGTAAAGTCACTTAAGCAAATACAAACCTTTCTGATTAAGCAATGCTTTGTCATATCACAATTAAATGAAATACACTATGCCAATCCAAGAGAGGCACACTCCAAAGTGTTTTGTGTATAAACACTTACCAAGGCTTATTTAGCAGTACTGTACAGTATTTGAAAAAGCAAGCAAGTAATTTACAACCTTTAAAGAGAGCCATTGGAAGGGCAAATTATGACATCTGTGCCCTTAAAATATAGGTAATCTAGTTTTAAATAAAGTAAAGAAGTGTTTAAAGTTTTAATTGCAGTCTACGGTATGTCTCAATTGAGGAGCAATGGTCACTGGTCACCTTTTTATCCAAAAAAGTCCAGGGTCCAATTGGGCCTTTTTGGAAAAATAGGAGTGCTTTATCTCCTAATGATATATGTGCACATTGAAAACTGCATTTCATTTTCTTACAAAAGTCTCATTCGCTCAGGATTGAATACATATATAAGCCCAACTCTCTTACACTGACAAAAGATACCACATAGAGTGGAGTTCGGCACATATCCTCAAAGTAATGACCAAAACAATCTTGTTAATTGAAAACAATATATTTAAATTACAATGGTATTTAATCCATAAAAACATATCAATTTTTTAAAGGTTTAACCACATAAAACATTCTTGTTATATCCACATAGATTGTTCCAATTGACATCCTAGTACAGTCATCAATTCACATTTGTATATAGATGAACACCAAACTTGTAAATTTTTCTCAACGCATTTCACAGACATAGAGCCGCTTTTTCAGGAGTTATTACATGATGCACATAGGCCAAAACTATAATAAAAACATAGAAATATGTGTATAATCACAAAATATCAGTAAATTCAATATAATTAAATTATGGTTTGATCTTTAGACAAACAAGTAAGTAAAGTTCAATAACATATTGGGATTGTTGCAAGCAATCTTGTTTTCAATTAACACAAGATTGTTTTGGTCATTACTTAGAGTGGATTTTGTGTTGGATTATTATGGCACATATGGGACTTGTATCGATTATCTATAATTTTAGTATTTTTTCATACCTGTTGATTTTAGTCTCATCTTCATCCCTGGGAATGGGTTGGGATGATCCAAATTTAATGGGCATGGGTGGAATGGATGGATTCTCTATACCTATGCATACTTTGCTTTTTAAAGTGTTAAGCTGTGCTTTGTCAAGGTAGGAAAAAGCAAAAAGTTCCCTGTGATAACACTGACAAACACAGATACTTGCCTTTCGTTTCCCCCCAGCTATAGCATTCATTTGCTGGAACTAAATCATTGTGTAAGCCAAAGTGTGCCAGTGCCACAGCTCCTATAAGGCTATGTACTGCCCTTTGACTGTCACTTTTTGTAGGTAACATGCAAATTTATTGGATGGCAAATGCATCATCATTTTTTAAACAGTTTTTTAGTCCAAGTCATACTGTATGTTTTATGATTATGGTAGACAGGTCAGCTTCTTTCCAGAATATCCAAAAAGCCTCAAATCCCTAGGTGCACAATATTGCAAACTGAGATCCCAACCTGCACATTTTCTATATAGTCTGCTTATTCCTGGGACTTAGCCCACTCATATGTTGGCTGATAGTTAGGATGAACATGCACACAGATACACAGACCTGCCTGCTATCTACATCAGTAGACCATTTAATGTAGGCAAAAACCTTCAGTACCTAAAACTCATTTATAAAAGTTGTCAGAGGCATGTTTAATTTTTGAGCAATAGAGAGGAGAATTAATGAATCACAAAAGGATTTTGTGGTAAATGGCTCATAGTCTGTTTTATCCTTTTTTCTTGCCCTGCCTTGATGTGTCACAAAGTTGAACGTTTCCCATATTATAGAGACCTTTAAAAACAGACTTTTACCAGGTTTGGAAATGCAGTTTATCATTAATATATAGCACTGTCAATTGAAAGAATTTTACTGTCTACAACTGCAATTTATCTGCCGTGAATTTTTTATGGTTTTACCTTCTCTAATTGTTGTGTGCTGCATGCATACTATACCTCTGGAGATGTAGAAATGTAAATTCAATTGCACAGTTTGACTCTACTGATCCAATAAGGTGATTAGATTGATTAACCAAAATGTGATGCTCAGGAGGCAAAAATTTGTGAGGTCAAGCTTATAGAAGAGATCTTAGGTAGGTTGTGATGACTGTACCCTAATATAATAATATGACCTATGACCTGAAAGGTTCTTTATTATGTCCGCAAAGGGGCAGAACAGCATCAACTTAATCATAACCATATCTTCAGTCTCCTATGTGTAAATAAATTTTGCAATATGGCATGTATGAAGATGGATGGACGAATTTAGGCAGCTTGGCTGGGTTCATGTGAATGTTAGGCGTCTTTTGGGGGGAAATCTGGTACTCCTAAAATCTGGCACTCTTAGTGACAGAAGGTGTCACTAACACTGTTCTGTGGAAAATAACACAAAAAGTTAGTTGTTGAGAAACTAAATTCCCCACCTTTGTAAATGTGTGGTTACCAGTAAAACAGCATTCATTGGGAGTTCAGGACTGAACTGGCAATCTGCAACCCTGTTCATCTGGCTTAAATAGTTTGAGAAACTAACCAGCAATATATATGTAGATGAATAATTTTGTCTTTATTTGCTTTCTTTATTGGCATACTTGTTTCAGTTACTAGGAAGCCAGTGACTAAGATTAACAACCAGCATTTATTTAGAATTTAGAAGGAGGTCAGCAATGGATAGATATTGCTCCTATGTGATGGCTATACTGAGAGATTATGAAACAGCCATGTCAAAACAGATTCTAAAGACTGCTAATTGCCTGAATGTAAAGCTTTCCATTTATAGATCTTTTGGTTGCAGTAGTTCACAAACCTGAAACAAGCATGCAGATAGCTGTGGCACAAATTGTACTATAATTGACTGACTGCTCGAGGTGCATACTCATTCTGGGGGATTCTTAGATATTATAACAGGGGATTGGAACACCAATACATTAACCAGTATATATTATAACTGGGTCAGAAATGGCAGATTTAATAATCCGTAGATCTGCCATAAAGACGTTGTCCAACAAATATCATATCCAACATGGTTTGGCTTAAAGTATACATCATATTGTATGGGAATCACATTAAAAAACTGCCTGCAGAGAAAATAAATCTAACTAGTAGGTAGCATCTAATATCTATCCATAGATATATTTCCCTTTAGATCAGGGGTGTCAAACTCTTCCTTTTTCCTTTTTTTGGCCCCCAAAGGAATCCTAAATATAAATTGCAGCTGGCCCACTGTTGCATTGAAATTGCTACTACAATTCCTGTCATCACTCGCATCTATAGACCAGCGGCCTCTCTGCCTATTTGTGGCCCTGCATTGGACTCTCTATTAGACGCAAGTAAAGCCGGGAATTGCAGTAGCGGCAATACTCAGGTCTATAGACCAGCAGCCTCTCTGTTTTATAGACGCAGGGAATTGTAGTAGCGGCGCTATTTCAGTGAGGAGGGAGTTCCAGCCACTCATAACATTAAGCCCCGCATTAGACTGTTTTCTTGACGCAGGGAATTGTAGTAGCGGTGCTATTTCAGTTTCATGTTTCGCCCGCAAATAAGCTCTTTTTTCCCACTGTGTATTTGAGTTTGACACCCCTGCTTTAGGTTTTCCAGCCTCTACCAGCAATAACCTGTTTGGATAATTTTACATGCCATTTCATCTAGGGATAACATGTAATTGCAGGTTGACTGCAATCAGAATGGTTTTTGTTCCTTGTTACTGGTCTGTCAGTCTTGGCACCTAGATAGGTATGTCATTACTGACAGTAGTTATTTGCATTGTAGTAAACTTCTTATAGCTTACAAACTGACATAGAAGACGGTGAAGATTTTTAGGTTTCTGTGTTGCTGTTTCTATCCTAAACACTCCCAACAATCTAATACCACAAAAGGATTATACTCAACGTCCACCAAATATTAAAAAAATAAAAAACAGGTTCTGATACATTGGATTTGCTCATTTGTTTATTTTTACTGTTTCACAGGCACAGTTCCAATCTGAACCTTCATCATAAACTACTGACCAAAGATGCCCTAGAAATGCAAAACAACCCCTACAATATTCCTTATCTCATCAAAGAGATGTCCAAGGATCGTTTCCAAGACTTGCCATTAAATAACCCTGGACAGACATCTGTGATATTTAAAGGAATGAACCGAACAGGAAGTGTGGTTTACCCCTTGAACAAGATGAGAGATTGTTTGGACAGCTTTTCTGCAGAATCTGTGAATGACAGCGTTGTGTTGGACTTGAGCACCACCTCGAGCGTCAAGTCAGCCGGCAGTTCCCACTCTTCCTGGGACTCGGATGGTGGGAGTGAAGAAGGTAACCTACCAGTCGACGATAGTGATGAAAGCACTCAAGACCAGAGCTTCATACCACAGGATGAGATTTATCACAATTGGAATTTGGTTGCTAGAGCTCAGCAAAGTTTCTCACACCTCCCCTCTGGTATGCCAATAACCTGCCAAATCTGTCAAAAAACATATAGTAACAAAGGGACATTCAGGGCCCATTACAAAACTGTCCATCTTCGGCAGCTCCATAAATGTAAAGTGACAGGTTGCAATATAATGTTTTCATCGGTGCGTAGCCGGAATAGACATAGCCAAAATCTGAACCTCCATAGAAGCCTAACAGAGTCACTTAATCCTGTTTAGGTGAAAAAATATTTATGTTCTGTGTGCTGAATTAATTTATTGGTTGCCAATGTGGCATATTTCAGTTCCTAGGTTTCTTTAAAAATAAACTGCCATAAACATAGGTAGTGTAAATTGAGCATATAATACAAAAGGTATGGAATGAGATGTTACTTACAGTCAGTGACATAACTTGCATAGCTGACATTTGGGCAGATGATCCTGTCCTGACTGTTGGCTGTGTCTTCCTAATAGACCAGTAGAGCACTTTGAGGGCAAGTTCAAGCTTTACTTGGCTGTAAGCTATGCATAAAGCTTTAGCTGTCTGTATTTCTGGATCTTTTGATCGTTTAATTTGAAGTTTTTCAAATAAGGTTATCTTAGCCATTTATTTATTACCTAAATTGCCCATTGTAAACAGATTGAAAATACAGGATGAGATTAGTGACAAGTCATCAAATCACTATTTTTTAAATCTACAGACTTTTTTATGATTGGGTTGTATGACAAAAAGACACCTGAAATGTATTGTTTATTTCTTTTCGAAGCATTTTCTAGTGTGAACAAAGGTAAATACTGCAATAACCAAAATAGTGCTTCCTGTATTGAAGAAGAGTAATTGTAGAACTTAGAATTGTTATTGGCATTTCCCATTTCCAATTTGCAGTCCTACAATTATTTTATTACATGAGCTACAATATTATAAAAAATATAAGGAAATGTATGAATGGTTTTGGAGCACAAACACAATTCTACATTGATTTAAAAAGCAACAATAAAAACTGTACAAATGAGATGACATCTCAATGGACATGGGTTCAGTGTCCCAAGTAACTTATGTTATGGATAGAGTGCATGCTTGTGTGTTATTTATGAAATTAGCTTATCCTGTGGTATGAATAAGTTTTAAATGTTACAGCAGCACATTTATGGAAACTGAAGCAAAGATGAGATGATAATATCATGATAAATAAAAAGTTTTTAATTACAATACATCTTTCCTTCCTGCAGTTTTCATAAATGTAGGTGAGTTTCATGACTTGGCATAGTTAAGATAGATATATCACTACTTACCTTATCATATCAATTGATAATCTGGACCAAATCACTTACCACTCTTTTTTCCATGCACTTTTTTTATTTTTAGGAAAAAGCATGATCTTGAAAGAACGAAACAATGATGCATTTCAAAGTAGAGGATGTGCAAACAGCTCCTTTTACTGAAACACAAAACAAACCACTACTGCTACATGCCAGCTGCCAAAAATCTTTTTTTTTTTTTGTAAAAAATAATTTGTGTAAGTAGTAGCCACAGAGTTCTCTTCAATGTACAGTTTTGATACAATGCCACTGGAGCATCATCACTGTAAGCTGTTTTTTAATGATATATGCTATGCACTTGATATAGGCATTTTTGTAATAAAAATGCTTTGTTCACTTTTGTTTTAATGTTATGTTTCTTTATATTCTTGCTTTTTCTTTGTTTACATCAGAAAAAGCTGTTTTTCCAAAGCATGATGTAAATAATATATACAATTTTGTTGTATTCTAAATATATATATGGCAATTCCAGTAGGACTGGATTTGTGAAATTGTTATCATGTACTGTGTGTATATATTTATATAAAAAGAAAATCCCACCAATACCTAATTGATTTCATTTGTCGTGCTATGTAGCAGTGTGTCACAGTTTAGTTCATGTTTAACTTATTGGGAATGAGCCCAGTTGGCGTGCAAATTTTTGCTATGTTGTAGTAAGTGGGAATCCTTGTACAGATGATAAACTAACCAATAAAGAAAGATGACCAAATACTCATAATTTCAAACAATTGACTAAGTATCCAGTAAAAAGTTTATTAATGTAATTTTATAATTCAGTATATTTTGCTGTAGGTAACTTACCAAACCTCTCTCTTCAATTAGAAGAGCACTCTTCTCATTTCACTATTTTCGTTATTTTCATGAGCTTTAGTAGGTATAGTCACCACAGCTTAAACCCTACAGTGAAAGTATTCAGTTAAAATAAGGCTCAGGGAATTTTTTTTATGAAAAATTAATTCTCTCCCTGTCCGTTTGTCCTCCTTTTTTCCCCTCCTTTCCTAGTCTTTCATCCTTCTCCTGTTCTTTCACCTTCATTTTCTTGTCCTTTCCCATCAAGTTTTTTCCTCACTTCCTGCCCTTTCTCCCTCTCATTTTTCTTTCTCTTCTTTTTATTACCCTGTTTTTCACCTCTTTTTTTTTTTTTTCTTCCTTTTTATCTTCTCTCCCTCTCCTTTTTGCCTTGAATTGTTCTCTCTGTTTTTTTTTTTCCTTCTTTTTCGTCTCTCCTTGTCCGTTCTTATCAGTTTTCTTTCTCTCTTCCCCTTTTCCCTCTCATTTTTCTTTCTTTTTTTCTTATTATCCTGTTTTTATCCCTCTTTTTTCTTCTTTTTCCTTTTTATCTTCTCTCCCTCTCCTTTTTGCATCTTTTTTTTTTTTTTTTTTTTTTTTCCTGTATGTTCGCCTTCCTTTTATTGCTTTTCCCTCCTTTCCCCTTTCATTTTCCTTTCTTTTCTTTTTATTACAATGTTCTTTCTTCCTCTTTATCTTCTTATCATTTTTCTACTCTACCTCTCCTTTTTGCTTTTAATTGCTCTCTCTGTTTTTTCTTACTCTTTTTTTTCTTCTCTCCTTGTCCTTTCACATCAGTTTTCTCCCTCTCATTTTTCTTTAATTTCTTTTTATTAACTGTTTCTCCCCCTCTTTATCTTCTTACTATTTTCTTCTCCCCCTCTCCTTTTTGCCTTTAATTGTTCTCTCTGTTTTTTTCTTCTCTCCTTGTCCTTTCTCCGTCCTTATATTTGTTTCTTCCTGCATATTCACCTTCCTTTTCTTCTTTCCCTTCTCCCCCCTTGTGGTGTTCTTCTCTACCTGTTCTTTATCCTTCCTTTTTTATCTCTCTGTTTTCCTCTTCCCTTTTCTTGCCATAGAATAAATATGTTGAACACAGTGTCCTCAACTTTGGGTAAGCTTATACTTTCTTATGAACTAGGATTCTGGATGCTTAGGTCCTACCTACATTTCTTTATAGTGTCTTCTGCTTAGCCACATATTGTTAGATGAGTTGTAGGTTGTATTTGTTTCACTTGTCACTTTTGGCGCACTTGGTGCAATTTATTCTGAAGTGTACTGGAATTTAAAAAATTAATAAATATAATGAAAAATGCCTTGATATTAAGTTGTTGAAATATCTATGTATATAGGGCAATGAGGTCATCCTGAATTTCATTTGTTACTTTGCGTCTGCTACAGCTTTTATGTAGTCAGACATCATCCTCATCTACGGATGTGGGTTTGCTGTGGACTGTAATGTTTACCGCATGAATTTGTAGAAATCATGCTTCCAGATTTAAAACTACATTACATGTGGTCGTAGTTGTGGAAATATTACAGTCATCACATGGAGAACAATAAGCACTGGTACATACGTGTGTATGTTTCTTTAAAGTGTACACATATCCTACTATATACGTAATATTAAAAAAAAAAAAAAAGCATCTGAGACTAGTGTTAATTGTAGGCAGGCACTTGTAGGAAGAAATGCCCAACATTTTTTGCAGACTCCAGTGGTGATCATATGTTATCTATTTTGTTTGTCACCCTGTACATTGCCATATTGAATAAACCACTGTTACAGCTTGATTTCTGCATTATGTTTGCTTAACATTCAATATGTAAATCTCTTTAGGAGATCATGACACCAGCATTGAGCCACATAAAGACCCTTTGGCAGAACTGCAAGTACTGGAGTATTCGTACCTCACCTCTGGAGCCCCCATAATAAAAAAATAGCATGTGATTTAACATGCCCCAACAAAATATCAGATATAGCTGGAGTTAGCCTTTACAAACGTAAAAGACAATCACATTTTTTGTTTTGCTTTTGAATAATGTGGAGCCAGTTTTTGTTGCAAAAAATGTTTCTGGTTTAAAAAGAATCTTTTTTTTTTTTTTGTAAGTGGTCCAGTTGTGTTCACAGTACTTCTAAACCTAGTTTTTGTGTCTTACAAAAACCTGTTGTAAATTGATAGCTATTTAAACTGAATTGTTTCCACAATAGCTTCAATACATTTGTATACCCTATGTATATTTCTTTTATATTAATAAACACTGTTTACTTTACTGTGGTAAACTGTATTTATTTTGAAATGGCTAAAAATAAAAGATTACATTTTGGCTCTGACAGATGAGTGTTTTGTAAATTGGGGTTCTGTTTTTGTAGTATAGTGTGTGTGTGTGTGTGTTTTATTTTAAATTATGACTTGGGCTACGTACACGGTCGGATGATTCTCAGCCAAATTTCGCCTGAGGGCTGATATCGGATATGAATATGGCGTGTATATAGCGCTCATCCTCCGTCTTCTGGATGACTGTCCTGGCAGATCCATTGACAAGGAACAATCATAATGAAAGTAAAGGGGAGAGAGCACAGCAGGGTGTCACTCCGTCGTTCTCCCCTCTCCATAGAGCAGAGTGGTGCTGTATGTACAGTGCTTGTTCATGTATCGCATCTTTTGTCGTTGGAAAGGATTGTGAAATATCCTTTCCAATGACAGTTATTGCACGTGTGTATGCAGCCTTAGACTGGCCCCTTCCTTTGTTTCACCAGGGATTAATGCAAATTTTTTGTCTAGGAAAGATTTGAAGTAGGGGACCTATATTAGTCACTCATGGAAACTGGTGAGTCCTATATGTCCTTGTGTACAATGCAGGACCACTAATCCTGCATTGTTTGTGATGATGTCAGAGAGGGAGCAGCTTCTAGTGAAAGGGCCACAGAGAGGTCCAGCAGGGAGAAAAAAATTAAACTAAGAAGACTAAACTAGCAATATACACATGCTCCAACCAACCTAAATCCAAACTAAACCCAGGGGATACACAACTGCTCCCATTCCATTGTTGGCAATGCCTTCCTTCTCTACCACATTCCAATCTTCAGCCATATTGATTGCTTGGGCCGGATTGATACAACTCTAACCTAGGTGACCAGGAGTTCATTTAGTCCAGGCACTTGGAACTGAAGCCGTGGATGTGCCGGGTATTTGACAGCTAGGCAATAAATCAGGTAAGAATAGTTATGGCAGAAGTGACATTGCCTGTCCCTTTCTGCCACAAAGCCCTGCTCAATGCCAAATTTTTAAAGGGGAGTTTAATTTCCATTTTAAGGTTTATGATTGGATGGAGTTCAGTATTAAGTAAGCAAATGTGTTTTAAGGAGTTGCAGGAACAGGTTCCTTTTTATTTTTTTTTTTAAAACGTTTCAACAAAAATATTTAAAGCTGACTGTTTTAAGCATCCTTGTCAGAGTTATATGGATTGTAGCAATCCCTGAACTGTCACATTTCCTAAACAGATTGTCCTACATGTGGAGAAAAATATAATTAAGGCAGTTAAAATAAAATATTTAATACTATCATTACATGTATCATTTACATACAGTTACCTCAACACTGTGTTTTTTGGCATTTCATTCTAATAAAATTGTTTTACATATTTTTGGGAATTAAGTGTAAAAGTCTCATTTGTTCTGAAAATTTTTTTATACACTTTACATTTTTGAATAATAAACCCATACTTCAGGCCAATTTCTCTCTTCCCCTTTTCCCTCTCATTTTTCTTTGAGATTTAATTACCATACATGATTTATCCCTGTTTTTTTTTTTTTTTTTTTTCCTTCCTCTTTTTTCTTCTCTTTGTCCTTTTACGTGTTTCTTCCTGTATGTTCGCCTTCCTTTTATTGCTTTTCCCTCCTTTCCCCTTTCATTTTCCTTTCTTTTCTTTTTATTACAATGTTCTTTCTTCCTCTTTATCTTCTTATCATTTTTCTACTCTACCTCTCCTTTTTGCTTTTAATTGCTCTCTCTGTTTTTTCTTACTCTTTTTTTTCTTCTCTCCTTGTCCTTTCACATCAGTTTTCTCCCTCTCATTTTTCTTTAATTTCTTTTTATTAACTGTTTCTCCCCCTCTTTATCTTCTTACTATTTTCTTCTCCCCCTCTCCTTTTTGCCTTTAATTGTTCTCTCTGTTTTTTTCTTCTCTCCTTGTCCTTTCTCCGTCCTTATATTTGTTTCTTCCTGCATATTCACCTTCCTTTTCTTCTTTCCCTTCTCCCCCCTTGTGGTGTTCTTCTCTACCTGTTCTTTATCCTTCCTTTTTTATCTCTCTGTTTTCCTCTTCCCTTTTCTTGCCATAGAATAAATATGTTGAACACAGTGTCCTCAACTTTGGGTAAGCTTATACTTTCTTATGAACTAGGATTCTGGATGCTTAGGTCCTACCTACATTTCTTTATAGTGTCTTCTGCTTAGCCACATATTGTTAGATGAGTTGTAGGTTGTATTTGTTTCACTTGTCACTTTTGGCGCACTTGGTGCAATTTATTCTGAAGTGTACTGGAATTTAAAAAATTAATAAATATAATGAAAAATGCCTTGATATTAAGTTGTTGAAATATCTATGTATATAGGGCAATGAGGTCATCCTGAATTTCATTTGTTACTTTGCGTCTGCTACAGCTTTTATGTAGTCAGACATCATCCTCATCTACGGATGTGGGTTTGCTGTGGACTGTAATGTTTACCGCATGAATTTGTAGAAATCATGCTTCCAGATTTAAAACTACATTACATGTGGTCGTAGTTGTGGAAATATTACAGTCATCACATGGAGAACAATAAGCACTGGTACATACGTGTGTATGTTTCTTTAAAGTGTACACATATCCTACTATATACGTAATATTAAAAAAAAAAAAAAAGCATCTGAGACTAGTGTTAATTGTAGGCAGGCACTTGTAGGAAGAAATGCCCAACATTTTTTGCAGACTCCAGTGGTGATCATATGTTATCTATTTTGTTTGTCACCCTGTACATTGCCATATTGAATAAACCACTGTTACAGCTTGATTTCTGCATTATGTTTGCTTAACATTCAATATGTAAATCTCTTTAGGAGATCATGACACCAGCATTGAGCCACATAAAGACCCTTTGGCAGAACTGCAAGTACTGGAGTATTCGTACCTCACCTCTGGAGCCCCCATAATAAAAAAATAGCATGTGATTTAACATGCCCCAACAAAATATCAGATATAGCTGGAGTTAGCCTTTACAAACGTAAAAGACAATCACATTTTTTGTTTTGCTTTTGAATAATGTGGAGCCAGTTTTTGTTGCAAAAAATGTTTCTGGTTTAAAAAGAATCTTTTTTTTTTTTTTGTAAGTGGTCCAGTTGTGTTCACAGTACTTCTAAACCTAGTTTTTGTGTCTTACAAAAACCTGTTGTAAATTGATAGCTATTTAAACTGAATTGTTTCCACAATAGCTTCAATACATTTGTATACCCTATGTATATTTCTTTTATATTAATAAACACTGTTTACTTTACTGTGGTAAACTGTATTTATTTTGAAATGGCTAAAAATAAAAGATTACATTTTGGCTCTGACAGATGAGTGTTTTGTAAATTGGGGTTCTGTTTTTGTAGTATAGTGTGTGTGTGTGTGTGTTTTATTTTAAATTATGACTTGGGCTACGTACACGGTCGGATGATTCTCAGCCAAATTTCGCCTGAGGGCTGATATCGGATATGAATATGGCGTGTATATAGCGCTCATCCTCCGTCTTCTGGATGACTGTCCTGGCAGATCCATTGACAAGGAACAATCATAATGAAAGTAAAGGGGAGAGAGCACAGCAGGGTGTCACTCCGTCGTTCTCCCCTCTCCATAGAGCAGAGTGGTGCTGTATGTACAGTGCTTGTTCATGTATCGCATCTTTTGTCGTTGGAAAGGATTGTGAAATATCCTTTCCAATGACAGTTATTGCACGTGTGTATGCAGCCTTAGACTGGCCCCTTCCTTTGTTTCACCAGGGATTAATGCAAATTTTTTGTCTAGGAAAGATTTGAAGTAGGGGACCTATATTAGTCACTCATGGAAACTGGTGAGTCCTATATGTCCTTGTGTACAATGCAGGACCACTAATCCTGCATTGTTTGTGATGATGTCAGAGAGGGAGCAGCTTCTAGTGAAAGGGCCACAGAGAGGTCCAGCAGGGAGAAAAAAATTAAACTAAGAAGACTAAACTAGCAATATACACATGCTCCAACCAACCTAAATCCAAACTAAACCCAGGGGATACACAACTGCTCCCGTTCCATTGTTGGCAATGCCTTCCTTCTCTACCACATTCCAATCTTCAGCCATATTGATTGCTTGGGCCGGATTGATACAACTCTAACCTAGGTGACCAGGAGTTCATTTAGTCCAGGCACTTGGAACTGAAGCCGTGGATGTGCCGGGTATTTGACAGCTAGGCAATAAATCAGGTAAGAATAGTTATGGCAGAAATGACATTGCCTGTCCCTTTCTGCCACAAAGCCCTGCTCAATGCCAAATTTTTAAAGGGGAGTTTAATTTCCATTTTAAGGTTTATGATTGAATGGAGTTCAGTATTAAGTAAGCAAATGTGTTTTAAGGAGTTGCAGGAACAGGTTCCTTTTTATTTTATTTTTTAAAACGTTTCAACAAAAATATTTAAAGCTGACTGTTTTAAGCATCCTTGTCAGAGTTATATGGATTGTAGCAATCCCTGAACTGTCACATTTCCTAAACAGATTGTCCTACATGTGGAGAAAAATATAATTAAGGCAGTTAAAATAAAATATTTAATACTATCATTACATGTATCATTTACATACAGTTACCTCAACACTGTGTTTTTTGGCATTTCATTCTAATAAAATTGTTTTACATATTTTTGGGAATTAAGTGTAAAAGTCTCATTTGTTCTGAAAATTTTTTTATACACTTTACATTTTTGAATAATAAACCCATACTTCAGGCCAATAGCTATCATTATAGTGTCAATCAGCTATTGGCCCACTGGATTTATTAAAGAGTTTGGAGCAGGGTCCTCTCCTCCTCCTGTGTCACTGTCTGTATCTGTCTGTCATTTACAACCACTGTTTAAAACAGCGCTGCCTAATATGTTGGCACTAAATAAATCCTGTTTGTTAATAATAATATTAATAATAATTAATAATAATAATAATAATAAAGAGCTTTGCATTGTTTTGGAACTTTTTGACTTCGGTGTCATGACGTTGCTGCTACATTCACTCCCCACTCATTCAGTCAACCATTGGAAAAGAAAACATTTCTGTATTATTTTAAGATTCTTTCCAGAACCTACAAAGGGCATGACCCCCATACCAAAGAGTATGCAGTATTTCTTTTAGTGCCTATGCCTGAGCAGCACTGGAGCAAATGATATGTAACCCCCTATGATACATTATGTATACTGGTGAAAGATCCAAATGATAAGTGAGCTAAGAAGGGGTTAGCTGTTCTTTACATAATGCTTTACAACAAACAGAAGAGACAATGTTTTTAACATTTTTCATCCTCAATCAAATCTATTGCAAGAGTCCCGTGAGTCTCATCAGACATTTCATTTATTGTGCTGGCTCAGGTTTGCCCCTAAAATAAAAGGAGCCCCCATGATTTTGGTTCAACTTGAATGTACTAATCAGCACTGATGAACTTGGCTTACAATTACCACTTTATAGGCACCATCACCTTGTTAAATAAAATCTAAAATGCTGTGTATTTCTACAAATAGTCATTCTGTTTCCTATCTCCTTGTACAACAAATATTAAAAGACAGAACTGAGTTATGATCGGGCCAGGATAGTAGCTACAAACGGCTCTGCTGGACTTCTCTCAGCAAGAAAACCTTTTTGCCATTTGTTCTTAGGAAAGTTCAGGAAGGTGCACGTCAATTACTTCAAGGCCAGTAACTTCTTTTAAGGCCAGGTCATCTCATTGCATATATTTGTGTACATTTTCTTTGTATTAGGGAAAGTTGGATACCTAACAAAAATTTGTCCTAACCTAAAAAACAAAAATATGTAATTTGGTTATAATATAAAAGCAGCAAAAAGTGGAAGTGTTTTAATCATGGGAGATTTCAACTACCCTGACATTGACTGGAGTAATGGCACTACATGAACAGCAAAAGGGAGGAAATTTGAAATTGTGAATTTATTACAAGATAAATTTATGGTACAGTTTATAGAAGCCCCAACTAGAAATGATACTCTGCTGGACCTAATTCTTTCTAACACTGCAGAGTTATAACAAATGTGCATATAAAAGAGAACCTGGGTAGCAGTGACCATAATATGATTTCATTTAATGTAAGCTGATAACAGGAAGCAAAAACAGGAAAGATAAAAACATTTAATTTTAAGAGAGCAAATTTTCCAGTTATTAAGGGCGGCTCTCTGTGACTTGGACTGGAAGACAATATTGTCCTCAAAGAACACAGACCTGAAATGGGAATGTTTCAAGTCTGTTCTACAAAAGCATACTGAAAATATATTTTTTTTTGTACAATAAATATATAAATAAATACAATAATTGGATGGATGAGTATGTTGAACATTCGGGGGTTTTCTGATAAGGTAACTGCAACAATTTGGATAAAGCTAAACTCCAGAGTTCCCTTCAGTCTTGCACTGTTGTACAGACACTTCTCCTGTACTGAAATTATTATTAATAATAAACAGGATTTATAAAGCGCCAACATATAACGCAGCGCTGGGGGTTGCAAATAACAGATGAATTGATGACTTTTATTTCACTGTGTTTATTACTACCATTAAACTTAAACTAGTGCCAAGATATTATGCAATGTTGTAGATTACACAGGGTTTCCAAAACTTCCAAAACAAAGTCTTTAGGACTTTTTTTTTTTGGGGGGAAAACCTTTCCAAAGCACTACCACTGATGCTTATTGGCAGTGCAGTGGCTGGAGGTCAAGATCAAGTCAAGGCCTTCCATCAAACATCTAAAAGGTGTACAATCACTGAGAATAAATATGGCTGTCCCATTTTTTTTTAAATAAGATTATTAAAATTACACTTAGATGTTGTTTTGGGATATACATCTATGATTTCCTTTCATTGGATTGGTAGGTGAATAAAGAACATACAGCAAATACAGAGTCACAGTGGATGTCACTATCATCACACCAGACAGCCATGAGGATGAATGAATTCTAAGGATCCAGTTACCACCTGGAGCCATTTTCCCCATAAAAATGTAACATAATTCTTGGATTTTATTGCCAACTCTCAGCGCAATACCAGAAGGCAGGTGCAAACCCTAAGTAGTTTATTTAACTATTAAACATCTATGTTGTCACTACTTTGCTGTGGTGGAACAGCTGGCTCAATTAGTGTAGCACTGAGACTAAAGGCAGAAGGGTCAGCCAAAGGAATGTTTACCATGATGAGGTTGGTCATTGTGCTAGGATGGACCTTTCCTCATAAACACAATCTTCTATAGAAGGATATGGATCTGTGATAGCAAATGTTTCCTCCCTCAGGTGGTTAACTCCTTTGGCTGTTCTACATAATATGTTCTCATACAGATTTGTAACACTTTAATTGCATGTCAGAGAATTAGAAATACACAACATTTTTAGATTTTGTACTGAATAATAAACACAACTTTTACAAGAATCAAAAGCATGGGCTACAACTTTTTCCAGTTTTTCCATTTACTGAGTATTACTAGTTTTACACATATCTGATATATTTGTATATTAGTGCTGTGGTTCTTTTTCAGCTTCTTTGCAGCAACGTCCAGTGGCTGCATGACTTTTTCCGGGCCGGTTCCAGTGATGGTGACAAGAGTCTATCAGGTTTGTGCAATGCCCATTTGTGTTCATTATAAGCTGCAGTGAAAATGCAGGAGCAAAGCTGAAAGATGGGGGTCAGGGAATGTTATAACTCAGAAAGCAACTAAACAAAGACCTGGAGAGAGATTATTAAAAAAATAGTGTTTATCTAAAATCTAACAATGAATTTAATTTGGTTCTGTGAAATATGTAAATCACAAACAAAGCAAAAAAAAACTTTATGGAGCCTAGACATTCATTAACTTCTGGAGCAAGCTGTGCTTTGATATTCAAAAAGAAACGACTGCAGAGTTTGTCTTGGTCATTAAAGATTCACATAAGGCTGCAGAAAGAGCTCACACCCCTAAGATCACCCAACCTTAGCTGTGTTTAGCAAAAGATTTCTTCTGCAAGTCATGCAAACCACCCCCCCCAATCAAGCCTTCGTCCTGCACACAAAGCCCCGTTCATATCCAGGAGTCGCCGGTATGTCGGATGTCCTTAACTCAGGGACTATCTGTATTTTTAAATAGAGGAGAAGGTAAAAAGCAAATCTGAATCAGAAGACATAATTATTATGGGTGAATGTTGGCAAAATTAGTCAGGCAAAAGTACATGGTGCAAAGAGTTGTCCCATTAGCAAGAAGCTGTCGCCATGCTTTACGTTGAGTATGTTCAGTCATGAATATGATCAATCAGTGTTCAGCTTATGCAAAAGAAAGCATATGGTCTGTTGGCTTAATTTGGGTCTCGTCATACCAAAGAGATTTCTTTTAGCTGGCTCACAGGGGCCTTTGGGCAAAATATAGACAACGTGTTATGCAAGTTTTATTTAAGAGTGGTTCTCAACTTACCTCTCCGCTGGTAAAGCACCTGGGTAACAGTTGGTATATGCATAGTCTCCACATGTCATTCTATTACAGTCATCATAGGTCTTCTGGTGGCCTCCAAAACAAGACTACTTCTTGCGTGGTCATGGTAAAGACAGTATTGCCTATTTTTGGCAAATTTATGTCTGCACCATCATTTTTCCATCTCCTAATTAATTTATCTGTATTACAAGGGATATTCAGAAAAGTACTTTTTGTATCACCTACCTTGACTGTTTTCACAGAGTTACCTTCACTAGGGTACAGGCTGCACCAATGATAAAAATGGTATTTTTAAATAGAGGAAAAGATGAAAAGCAAATCTGAATAAGGAGACAGAATAAATATGATGTCATCTTCTGTTGGCACTAAGTAAATCCCATGCATGTTATCCTGACCCGGCCAGTGAAGATGGAAGCACCAGTGACAGTGGGATTAGCTGACAGTGCAGTAGTGCTTAGGTTTACTTTGGCAAGTATATCAGCCATAATGTGCAAATGTATACTGCATATTTGCGTGTTATGGCAAAAATCTCCTTGAGCTGTGAAGAAATTATTTATTTGGTGGTTCCAGCTTTAAAACATCTCACAGAGATCTGTTTTCACTTGACTTCAAATGTATTCTGTTACTCAGTGTTAAAAAATCCACTTGAGTCTTTGTTTATATCAGCCAAAATGTACAAAACACATGCAGTACATCATTTATGTTCTACAATAAGCCATAGATTCTTAGGATGCCAGTATATGTCTTAGCAATATAAATGGCCAGTACTGACACCCTGCTGCACTAGAGTGGAACCTCATTTTTAGTTTTGTCTGTTTCCGTGTCTGTCTCCATCAGGAAGATCACCCTCACATTTTTGTGTGGTCATAGAAGTATTGTTTAGGTTGAACAAAATCAGAAGTTTAATTATGAAACAATGCATTTTCAGAACCCATAACCTACAGTAAATCATTATTTTTACTTACCTTGAAGTGAAAAAAAATCCTCCCTGATTCTCAAGGCCAATTGGATAAAAACCTTCTGTGTCTATATTTCCGCATTGTTCTGTTAGTTAGATTTTTAAAAATAGAGTAGAGTATAGAGACTATTTCACAGCGCTTACCATACACATGGATTTTTTATTATTGTACAGTATTTATATAGCACCATCATATTACACAGCACTGTACAAAGTCCATAGTCATGTCACTAGTTGTCCCTCAAAGGGGCTCACAATCTAATGTCCTTACCTCAGTCATACGAAGTTCCTGGCTTTGCCAAGAAAGAAGAGAGCCAGAGTTATGAAATAACACATTTATTCAACATATTCCCCCCAAAGACTGATGCACTTGGTACAGCGTAGTTGCAGCTTTTCTAGACCGTTCGAATAAAAGTCCTTTGGTTGGGACACAAACCAGCTCTCAGCAGCATCTTTGACGTCAGAAATGTCCTCAAAACATTGCCCTTCAGATGTTTCTTCAAATTTGGGAACAGATAATAGTCCGAAGGGGCCAGGTCAGGTGAGTAGGGGGGATGGTGGACCAATTGGAAACCCAAGGTGTTCAATTTGGAAGCCACAACGTTGGACGTGTGCATAGATGCATTGTCCAACAAAAAAAGGATCCCTTTGATCAACTTTACACAGCGTTTCGTTTTAATTGCCTCCTTTAGCTGGTCCAGGAGGTTAGCTTAACACTGTCTGGTGATACTAGAGACCTGAGGTAGGTAGTCCACCAACAGAATAACGTCTTTGTCCCAGAAAACGGACGCCATGACTTTTTTGGCTGATTTCTGAGTTTGGAACTTCTTCGGTCACGGGGACCCACTGTGGTGCCATTCCTTTGACTGTTCCTTGGTATCAGGATCATAGATGTGGAGCCAGGTTTCATCCCACTAACCTAACCAAAATTACTTGTGCAGCTTCGAAATGGGCCAAAACGGCTTTGGATTCTTCAACCTCAACTTCAACTTCAAGATTCTTCAACCTTCTTCTGATCACTGTTAAAACATTTCGGCAGCCACTTCGCTGAAAGCTTGCACATGTCTGGGATAGTGGTGATAAATCAAACACGCTCCCGTGAGATGTCAAGTATCTGGGCTATCCTTTTGCGGACATTTGCCGGTCCTCAATAATCTGCTCATGGACAGCATCGCAGGTTGCCGGGTCAGTTGAGATTGGGGGTGCCCACTGTGGGGCTCATCTTCAACTGTGAAATTCCCAGTCTTGAAACGAGATATCCAGGTTTTGACAGTGCTGTAGAAAGGACATTTCTCCCCCAGTGTTTGCGACATCTCAGTGTGAATGTCCTTTGCTGACTCTCCCTGGAGAAACAAAAACTTCATGATGGCCCAAAACTCCAACAACATGAAACTTGCTTGTGCCTCTGCCATCACAGTTTTAGGAATCTCAAAGACCTGATATTTGCACAGTTACATACTAAGATATTAGGATGTCATATGCCCCCACACTCATTTTTCTATTTAATCTGGAAGAGGGCCAAAGCCAGGAACTTCTCAGCCACCCCTCATATGTCCCTAATACGGTCTAAGGTCAATTTTGGGGGGTAGCCAATTAACCTAACTGCATGTTTGTGGGAGGAAGTGGAGGACCCAGACAAACACAGAGAGAATCTGCAAACTCCAGCAGATAGTGTCCTGGCCAAGATTCAAATCTTGGACCTAGCGCTGCAAAGGCCAGAGCACTTACCTCTGAGCCACCATGCTGCCCATGCTGATGGATTTAAGTTTTCAGACCCATGGCACGAAACAAACATTTCCGTGTGGCTCCCATTATTATTATTATTATTATTATTATTATACAGTATTTATATAGCGCCATCATATTACGCAGCGCTGTACAGAGTCCATAGTTATGTCACTAACTGTCCCTCAAAGGAGCTCACAATCTAATGTCCCTACTATAGTCATATGTGGTTAATGTAGTCTAAGGTCAATTTCCCATCAGCTGGCATCTTGCCAGCTGCACAATCATAAGCACCACTGGTTCCTAAAGAACCAGCATTTGCACAATTAACAGCAAGCAGCAGTGACCAGTACTGAACCACTTGCTGCCACCTCTATTGACTCTAAATTGGGCTGCTTTGGGTGGGACACTGCATGAATTGTCTCACCCAAGAAACCAGTTCGGTGGCATAAGGAGGCTGCGACCACAACCACACCACCAGTTTAAAAGTAGCATTACATTTATTCTTCTACTTGCAAGGAATATCTTCATTTATTTTAGAGTGATGTTACTGTGAACCATTATCCACCGAATTTTGGGGAATGAAATGTTTGTGAATACTTATGGGCATTTACAGGTGTTATTAAAGTGTGGATGTTTTAGAGCGACTATAACCTGTAGGCTGCTATTTCTTTGCACCATTTTGTATACGCACTAAAATGAATAGAATTTTCCCATATGAATGCCTAAATGCTGTATTTTAAAGCTGGAGTAAAGATAAATGAGGTCTTGTTAACATTGTTGGTTTTCTTGGTGCCTTTCCATGGCAATCTTTTTGCAAACTGATGCCTACGTTTGAAATTACTTTATCATTAGGTTACACTAAAGTGATGCGTAGAGGTAAAATAATGTCTTGAACCTAATGTCTTGCATCCTTAATTTAAAGACAGTATTGTAAAATAAATACAATAAAGGTCATAGAGAGGGTGGAAGGTTGTATACTGTAGGGATCTTGCAAATTCTATGTTTTGTATCATCTCCCAACACAGAAACAGAAATTTAAACCCCAATTTTTTTATATGTATAAACAGGTTAAAGAGTCACAGTTCCAAAACAGAAACTTGGTGACACAACTTAAAGCAAAACTCCAGTTACAAGCATTAGCCAAATGGTGTGCCGTTAAACAAATGCTTACGGCAGACTTCAGATCAACCCGAACTACTACACATTTAGACTTCAGATTGTTCGCAATTAATGCGCCATCAAACCTCTGATCATCCCTGATCTGTGCATTCTAAGATTTCAAAGTAGCCCCAATTCCTGCATTTCAACATGTCAACCCTAAATCTTGGCACCTTCAACCTTAGATCAGCCCAAATTACTGCACCATTAAAAAGCAGTAGATTTACATTTATATGTTCTACATCTAGTGCTTGCCAATAAAAGACATAAGGAGGATTTATTTGGATAGTTATTATACCTAGTTTTAATGCATAGTTATCTGGAGGAGGGCCTGCACCTGAATATCAGGTAAGCTATTATAAAATCTCATGCAGCTGCTTGGGCCAAGGCCATGACGAAGCAAGCCAACCTTCATAAATGAACAGGCTATTGAACTGTCAAATACAGTTTATGGCATCAGTACCATAGTTGTATAAAGCAGGGACCTGAAGCATCCATAGGTCCTTTGCCAGGTCAATACAAGCCTGCATGCCATGTAAAAATAATCCTGGTACTGTACCATTACAAATAACAGAAGGCTTACCCACCTTGGTATGAATGGTGTCTATCACTGCTTTAAACCAGGTCAGATCTCGAAGATAGTTAAAGGTAATGACAAGGTTTTATTGCCTTTTGCCTATGTTGTACATGGAGCTGGAGGGTGCTGATTTTCTCAAAGTATTGTTCATAAAAAAATATGGATGTTACATTTACATTTTAAAGCTATTAAAAGAGTTGTGCTCTTACAGCTCTCTACCCCAACCCCCCATGTACAACAAATGCATTCTGCTATACGGTTACATAGCAAAAACATGTGCTCGCTTTTATTCATTATCAGTTCATTATCAATTTTTAAGGATTTTGAAGCTTTTGTTTGATTCAAGAGCTCCCCTAGGTATACTTCCCCAAAGCCGTCATGACATTCAGTGCAGTTCCCTCACTTTCTGCAGAAGTGCTAGATTATCTGCTTGTGGCACAGTGCTAAATAATAGTAATTAAAATAAAAAAACCTTCCTATTACCCTGTGTAGCACTGTGAGTACAGAAGGCATCCAGGCATATTTGAATTGGGTCAGTGCAGACCCCATGGTGCTGTCATTCAATTCTAGCAGAGGTCTGTGTTTACGACCTTATATGCAGACATCAAAGAGAACAACTGTCAGAAGGGGAGTTAGTGATCTGCAAACTAAATCTACCTCTGTCAGGCATTTTCCTTTGCTTTAGTTATCTGATTTGGAATTATTCACACACTTTTCTAGGGATGTCACCAAATGATCAGGCTTTAAGGCATTTCCTACTGAGCTGCCATGTAACTGTGAAGTGTTGCTAGAGCAATGTAAGGTCAGGATAGGAATGTGGAAATTGAGAATGTAAAGATTAATTACCTAGTTGAGAAAAGTTTTGAACAGTTATAGTAGTTTTTAAGAAAGTTGCAATATACTATTATTATTATCATAATTCAGTATTTATATAGCGCCAACATAATGAGCAGTGCTGTACATTAAATAGGGGTTACAAGTGACAGACAGTGACACAAGAGGAGGAGAGGACCCCCCCCCCCCCCTTGAACAGCTTACCATTTAAGAGGTGGGGGATATGGAATGGTATGAAGTAGTGAGAAAGAGCAGAAAGTAAGGGAAGGAGCAGAAAGTAGGAGCAAGCCGAATAGGATGAGGAAGACCATTCCAGAAAGTTGGGGCAGCTCTAGAAAAGTCTTGGAGACATGCATGTGATGAGGTTGAGGAATTGAGTGAGGAATTAATTAGTAGTTCATTGGAGGAGCGAAGAAAGCGGCCAGGCGAGTATTTTTTTTTCCCAGGTCAGAAAGGTAAGTGGGACAAGAATTGGGGAGGGATTTAAAGGCAAAGCACAGGAGCTTGGATTTGATTCTAAGGTAAAATGAAGAGAACTACAAAGAGATGTGGCAGAAGAAGAGCGGTGGTAAGGATGGATGAGTCTGGCTGCAGCATTCATAATAGATTGTAGAGGAGAGAGTTGGGTTAGTGGAATACCAGAGAGGAGGATGTTACAGTAGTCCAGATGAGAGATGATAAGAGCATGTACAAGGAGTTTGGTGGTCTCAGGGGACAGGTAGGGGCGGATTTTGGAGATGTTGCGTAGGTGAAAGTGACAGGACCTGGAAATGTTCTGAATATGGGGGGTGAATGAGAGGGCAGACAACGTGCCTGACGGGAGGGCTGAATAACAGTGTTGTTAACAATTAGGAATATGTTGGGGAGATTTGGAATGTGAAGGGGGGTAGATGATGAGTTTGGTTTTATCCAGGTTGAGTTTCAGAAATCTGACAGACATCCATGATGAGATGGCTGACAGGCAGCATGAGACCTTATCCAGGACTGAGGGAGACAGGTCAGGGGTGGACAGATAGATTTGAGTGTCATCAGCATACAGATGGTACTGTAAGCCAAAGGAGGATATGAGACTACCGAGAGAGGAGGTGTACAGAGAAAAGAGAACCGGTCCAAGGACTGACCCTTGGGGAACACCAACAGGGAGGAGAGTGGGTGAGGAGGAGTTACCATTGAAAGAAACTTGAAAGTCAGAGAGATAGGAAGCAAACCAAGAGAGAGCAGTGTCACTGATACCAATGGAGCGCATGATTTGTATTAGAAGGGGGTAATCAGCAGTGTCAAAAGCAGAGGAAAGATCATGGAGAAGGAGGGGGGAAAAGTTGTCTTGTGACTTAGCTCTGATGAGGTCATTGTAGTAAGGGCTGTTTCAGTTGAATGGGAAGCACAAAAGCCAGTAGAGACAACGCAAGACAATTATGCTTTTATGTGATACAACATAATCCAATCAAATGGAGGTCCTTATCCCATTAATATTTTTAATGTGAACGGAACATAATTTGATTGATTTTATTTATATAACAAACATATACCTAAACATAGCACACAATTTCATAAAAACAATAAAACGAGCAATGCAGTATTACTTTTATAGTCACATTCTCCCCAAAACCATATTCATCAAGTGTTGGTGTAGATTGGTTTTAGAAGAGGGGGGAAGAGGGGGAATCTCTTTCATTCAATGCGTTTCGCAGCTCTTGGGCTGCTTCCTTAGGAATAAGAAAAATTGGAAAGATTGAACAAATTAGAAATCTCCCAGCACCAGGAGATAATGGTTGTAAAGACTACATGCAGTACACATAGGGAAGCGAGCACCAGCCACCCAGTTACAGCATCAGACCAGTTGAAACATCATAGCCGCCATTATTGGGATGAGAAAAGCCAAAGAGAGCCTCAATTAAGTCCTTGGTGGCTTTCCACAGCACAAGAATTGATATAGGTATGTCCTAATAAAATGCTCCAAAAATTCAGAGTAAATTACTCTAAAGGACACTAAAAGGACCCTATATGTTTTTTTATATATATAAAATTGATATTTTTACCTGTATAGCCCTTGAAAGTCCCACTTTGAAACACTCTTGTTCAAAAAAACACTTCACATATTGACCTTGGGATGTGGCTTCTTTTCTGTTGTAATAAATAGGGGAATTTTTTTTTAAATTAAAATTCTTGGTAAATTAAAAAATTGGGGATATGGAGAGAGGGGAAAAAAGGTTGGGAAAGTAGAAATGAAATAAAACAATGTAAAGGACTAAAAGAAAAGAAAAAAAAAGTCTAGACTTTAGGTAGCCCAAACAAGCACCCTTTTCCTGCAGATCAGTAAAGAGGTCATTTCACCTCACACATGCTCATGTACTCCTATAGCGAAGAGCTCTCTCAAACTGTCATCAAAGAAACGATAACTGCTCCTTTGAGAAATATGGTGCACAGACCCCTGCAGAGGTCCTTCTTATATTTAGTCAGGGAGAGTTTGTAGGACTGTCAATCCTCACTAACCCCTAACATCCAGTCTACATTGGTTTCTCCTCAGTTCAGTAAAATATGTAAAATTTCAGCAAGAAACCCTCTTTGTCTGATTGCAGGTCTGATGCGCTAAAAGCGCTATACGAGGTAAAAGCAAAAAATATTCGCTCTATAATCAATCGTGATTCAATGTGTCCAAATATGTTGCCATTCGATGTGGACAACACCAAGGACGAAGACTGGTAGGCCATTATTTCTACACCTAGATTAGTTTAACTTCATTGTGGAAAAATATCTGAATATTTTCCTACTGAAAATACCTCACTTTAGTAGGCTTGTATGTAAATATAATACATATAGTTGCAGCCATCTTTGAATTAGTATGCTTTTGTCCTCGGGTTTGCAGCTCCCTGAAACAGGTTTTTTCAGTCCTTTACAGTTTGATCACAAACTATATCTAGCAAGGACTTGTTACTCCATGATAGTCTTCTCCAGAGCAATTGTAATATACCAAAATCTGCTCCTACATTATTTTCAAAGTATTGTAGAGTACTACAACACATATAAAAAAGTGTTCCCAAAACCTGATCCAGGCAATCAAACCTTCTCCATAAGAAACACAGCCATGATGCTTCCTACTTTCCGGATGTCACTTCCTAATATAAAATGCCAGGTCACAACTGTTGGGAATTTCCCATGCCTTAAAGGGCACCCAAATAAATAGGGACTTTTAAAAAAAGTTATAGTTGCCACAATCCCAATGCTTGAGATTTTTGTGTTATTTTTGTGTGAAAAAAACCTACACCAAAATATTCCCCTTTCCATGCAGCTGTGTCAGTTTCCTCTTATTTATTGGTACGGTGGGGGAAATCGGGGTAACATTTTTTTCCATACTAGAAATAGTGAGTATATCTCTGACACCCAGATGGATCAGGAAAAGTACAAAAAAGGTAACTACTGACTACTTATGGTTCCTTCTTACTGTACTTACATGCATAACAATAGTTTTTAGTTTGTTGTCCTTAAAGTGCATCATACAAAGATCTGTATACATATATATATATATATTATCCCATTTTTGCTTTAAGAATTAAGAACAAAAATTTTTTAGAGAATATAAAAAAAGCTGAAATGTAAAAAAAAAATCACTTGTAAAAAAAATCTTCAAAAGTGCTATACATTTGAAAGTGCTGTGGTTAGGAAAGAACACATATTAAGAGCTAAATACCTTTACTTTATATCCTTACAAAGGGTTTTCCACAAAAAAAACATGTTCCAAGTCATATGTATCATCAGATCAATGCTGGAGATGTTTTTTTACCTGCAGCTCCATCTGCTGGGAAATATCAAGTAGAGGCATTTTCAGTGGAATTACTCCAGAGTAATGTGATTAGCAGTGTAGCAGCGCTATCCATAGTAATAAGGATTCATTTTTTATAAAATAAGGGAAGTTATCACAAGAACAAAGATGTGATTGC
Organism: Pyxicephalus adspersus; assembly: GCF_032062135.1. Classification (NCBI taxonomy): domain Eukaryota; kingdom Metazoa; phylum Chordata; class Amphibia; order Anura; family Pyxicephalidae; genus Pyxicephalus; species Pyxicephalus adspersus. The sequence continues at coordinate 132,757,556 of NC_092859.1, read as the reverse complement.
TTGTTATTTGGACATAGTAATATTTTTAACATAATACTACAATTTGACTGAAAGCCCCAAAAAGTGCAGTAGTCTGCCATGTTGAATTGTCCTAATTCTATGCAGCTTAGTGCAACAGTGTTGGAAAAACTAAAGGACTGTATTGCTATAGTAAACTTTTCCAGCACAACTATCCCTGTAAAGAATGTGTATTCATACATCTCCGGCCCACTAGCACCCCTCCAGCCATTAGTCACGGTCTACTAAGGAACTGATATGTACAAGCATGTCCACAGTGCTGATGTGATGGTCATCAGAAGATGTAAGTATGTTAATTCTTTTTTTAAAGGGATAACTTTTCTAGGAAAGTCAACTATAGCAATAGTTTCTTTAAATAAAGATGAAGAAACTTATACATTTCCACAATTACAATTTGTCTTCTTTGGTTCAGCCTTCCATGCAAAACTGCATTGTGTTGATCATGTGTCATATGTGACAACAAATATTTCTCAGTCAGGGTTCCATGGAACCATAAAGTTCCTCTAGACTTGAGGATGCTAGGTGTTAGTTGAGCAATTTGTACCCTTCAGGTTTGTTACCACCGGCTCCAATGATCTCTTTGGCTATCTATAATGGTCCCATTCTTCCCACTGGCTAGCAATGGAAAAGCATTTTTACTACTGAACACCAGATCAATGTACTGGGAGATGTGGCTATTGTTTTTATTGTCAGCGGTTCCCTAAAGCTGCGTACACACCTGCAATTTTTCTCGTTGGAAAGGATCTTTCACGATCCTTTCCAACGAGAAAAGACTGCACGATGC
>NC_092859.1:132749235-132754415 GCF_032062135.1 Pyxicephalus adspersus | reverse complement strand
GAAGCTCTACACAGTGCTGAAACAAACCCGAATTTTTCTCCCATTGACTTTAATGGGATTCGAATTCGATGTTCGACCACCCTAATTTTTTTGCTATATTCGGCCGAATAGCTGTCGAATCGAATAGTGAGCTATTCGACCAACACTAGTTAGTACCAGGTTGTTGCCACTTAGTATTCACCCAAATCAGGGCTAGCAAGGTGGGTAGCATCACCAAGGCAAATTGAGTTTGCAATGGAAAAGCTGACACATTCAACAAGGTGCAAGCACAAGGCAGAAGGTGATGGGGAAGGTCAGACAATGGTGATTCACCCAGATCCAGCAAAGCATGAAAGAACAATAAAAGGAAACAGAATCAATGAGACATGCAAAAAGATCAGGTAATGGTGAGTCAGACACATCCAACAAAGTATCAGCAATGGAGAGTGACAAGACTATCCTTCTTCTCCTAAAGGTACAAAGTACGCAGAAGCATTTAGAAGCTTACACCAATTTTATTGCTCCTCAGCACTGGGTGAAAACCAAGGACTAGACAGTAGATCGTTTAGAATGACCACTGAGCAGAGCAATTCTTACTGATTGTACAACTGTAGTGCTGATAAGGTCAGGCTGCATGTCAGACCGTTATATATATATTGGTCCTTCTGTGCACCCTGCTGCCTATCGCTTGTATCTTTCAGATAGAACAGAAGAGTAATACAAGTCAATAGCTTAATGATTTTATGAGTCAGACCCACTCCACTATCAATGCTTTGAGATTGAACATTCGCAGTATTAAATATAGATCTGCAAAAGATGATCTTAGTAAGAGTGTATGAATTTACAGACCAAGACCAATTGGATGCCTGCACCATGAGCAAGCAAAGACAGATAATCATGATTACTACATTGCTGTCAGTGCAAAAGTTCCAAAAGAAGAACTTTTTTCAGTGTTTAGCCCAATTTTTTGGCTATGAATATGGTACGTTTTATCACTGTTTATGCCCCCACTTGGGAGATTTACATTCTCTATTTGTCTTAGTGACAACCAGGACAAAATAGTAATAGAACATCCACAAATTTTGTAGTTCTCATTGGAAAAGAATTAGATTAAAGATCTTACAATAGGGACACCTTCTCTAGTGACAAATAAAGCAATTATATACTAATCAACGGGTGCACAACCAGGCTGTTTTTGTCTCCCCTGGGGAGATTCATCCTTTCTATTTGTTTGGTCAACCAAACTTGTTACTTGAACAAAAAAACGATAAGAATCAAACTTTTACAGTAGTCATTAGAACAGAATTAGAAGGGGGGTCTTCCAATGGGGACAAATAAATACACTAATTCAGTCTGTCCCAACTTTTTTTTTGTTTATCCTAATGGAACCATTGAAATGGTTTCTAGGTCCTAGGGAAACCCTGCCAAAATTAGCAAGGTATCATTCTGACACTGCCAAGTGGCAATGGCCACACAACTAAGAAGACACCATCAAAAAACAGTTTAATCAAGCAAAGCTCAAGGGACCTCTAGCAATCTTTGAAGAGGCCCTATGTTCCCACCATGCCATGGTTGAGAATGGCTGGACTAGCTTATATAAGCAATACTAGGTAAACAATCAATATCTTCCTGAAACTGTTTACCTTGATTACCGCTGTGCACCCATCACTCAACATATGGGACTGGAAATAGTCCCTAACACCATCCACCTGCTGTTTACAACAAATATTGGCAGAGTTGTGTTGTCATTGTAAACATCGGGAAGCCCTACTATTGATTGGGCTAAATATTCATCCAACAAAATACAGGTTAACAATCGAAAATCCGTCCATCGATAATCCAGGTCCTTCAGTTTCCTGGCATGAATTTCGGATCTCATTTTCAGTACAGGGACTGCAGTACACTGTCTGGCCACTAATGTTTTGATGGCGCTGTTCTGCAGAAACAGCTGTTAGGTCTTGCTTGCTAAACTAAATACACGTTAAGATGTCCCTGCTGCCTGCTACCTGGAACTATGCCAGATGTCTGCGGTGCTGCAAGTACAAAAAAAAAAAAATCCGGCATTTTCAAAAATCTGGCACTCCTCAGGTCCAGAGGTTGTGGGATTTTTGAATGTCAGCCTGTACAAGCTTTCCTGACCAAACTTTGACTGCTTTTTCTATCAAGTATCAATCAAGAATGCTCTTGTTTTTAACATATTTCCATTAGACATGGTGTACTCATTGCATCTAATCTCTCATCTAATAAAATGTGTAGTATTAGTCACCTTAAGAATTTCTCATTTAGTAGATATTTCTTTTCATTTCCTGTTAGCACTTTGGAACAGTAAATAAAGGAAAATCTCCACAAGACCAGGGCTGGATTTTCCACAAGACCACGCTGGCTGATAAGCTCTACAGCAGGGGTGTCAAACTCAAATCACATAGAGGCCGAAATCTAAAACACAGGTACATAGTAGAAGTATAGATCCTTCCTCACCTTGAGATCACACTCCATCCTTGTGCATTAATCATGTTCTGAAAATAAGAACATGCTTGTCTTTGTGAAGCATGAACATATATTCACTTTCCCATCTTTCATTAACTTGTCTCCCTTCTGCATCAACTTTTCTCTTGTTGGACATTTTGGGAGTGATTGTTTTTTTTGTTCTTAGCAGCTTTTTCTGTACCTGACCTATCCTGACCTGTCTATGTGAGAGGAATGGAGCCACTGGTGTTTTAGAGTCTGGAGACATTGCTAATGTAGCATCCCACTGAGATTCCACACCTGGAGCAGCATCGTACTAACAGTAGGATTGGGACTCTGGCACAGTCATCCTTAGTGCTGGGTCTCAGCAGGAGTGTGAAGAAGCAACCGGGGTCCTTCTGCCTGCAGCGCGGTCAGGCACTTGTGTGGACCACCCTGCTTTTAGCTAGCTTTCCGGGACCGGGTCCTTCTGCCTGCAAATGTCAGGCGCTTGGATGTGACACAGTCACCATGGGCCACATAAAATGGGCAAAAGGGCCGGATTCGGCCCCCGGGCCTTGTGTTTGGCACCTGTGCTCTATAGTAACATGATGCACAAAGTGACAGTGATTACACTGCGGCCCCATACAATGCAGAAATCTGTGCAGGGTGACAGTTGTATTAAAGATATCCCTCTTCTCTCTTAATTCCATTCTTTTTTTCTTTATCCCCTCACTCCCCCTAGTCTCTCCCTATCTTCCCTCCTCTCTCTCTCTCTCTCTCTCTCTCTCCGTCTCTTTCTTTTGCTTCTCCATCCATCTTTCTATTCCCTCTCTCTCACCCCTCTTCCTCCCGCTCTTCTCCTGCCCCCTCTCTCCCATTTTGCTCTTTCTTCCCCTCTCTCTCTCTCTTCACCCTTCACTCTCCCCTCTTCATCTCCTTCTCTCTCTTTCCCCTCTTCCTTCCACTCTCCTTGTCTCTCTTGCTTATTCTTCACCTTCCCTCTCTCTTCTTCTGTCTCTTTTCATTTTCCTTACCTCCCCCACTATTTCTCACCCCACTCTCGCTGCTTCTCTTCCATCATTTTTTTGTCTCCTCTTTCCTTTCCTCTCTTGCCCCTCACCCTCCTAATCCCTATGCCCTCTTCCTTCACTTGTATGCCTCCCTGTCTGCCCCACACTCTTTCCTCCTTTCTCTCCTGAACAAAGTAAGGGCACGGCATGCCCGCCCCTATGCACCCCTGATTATAAATAGTTTTTTCAAGTTATTACCTGATATAGGTATGGGATCTACGTATATACTTTCAAAAGATTGATACTTTGATAGTTATGCTTGTGGGTAAGAACTAATGGGAAGGGGTCCAAAAGATGGGTTGAGTGATAAGGTGTATCATACAACTCTATTTAGATTTCACAGAGGTATTTCCCTTGTAATGTAAGCATTTATAGTAAACATACATTAAATCAGAATCCTTCTAGACATCAATCACATTTCTTGATGATATTGTGATCTCTTTCAAACAGTCCTGTAATTAAAGTAATGTAGACCAGTCACATATAAATGTTATTCCTATTATCTTGTACATACCAACCTTCTGTGTATTTTGTGATCACTCGCATCACTGATTGGACCCAAAGGCCCTGATTTATTAAGGCTCTCCAAGGCTAAAGAGAATACAATTTCATCAGTGAACCTGGGTGATTCAGACAACCTGGAATTGATCTGGTCCAGAGTTGAAAACATTTGCTAATGAATAACTAATGACTTTTAGGAAAAGTCATACCAGGTTTGCTGGATCACTCAGCTTTACTGATGAAAGTGTATCCTCTCCCGTTTTGGAGAACTTTGCTGGATCACCCAGCTTTACTGATGAAAGTGTATCCTCTCCAGCCTTGGAGAGCTTTATTACATCAGGGGCATAGACTGATGAGTTGTTAGGCTTAGGTGGTCTCTGAGCAGACATCATTCTTTAGAAGCTGCTCCCACCATCACTTTTCACACAAAAGGACTTCTGAGAACCAAAAGAAACACCAGCAGAGACAGCCAAAGCACCGCGCGCTCTACGGCTACCTAGCAAGATTATTTGTATTAGGTCACTGCCCGCAGCAGTTGAAGCCTTGTGTTGTTTCTCTCGCAGCGCCATAGAGCTGGCTGTGGCAGTCGGTGTGACAGGAGGAAAAGGGGTTTGGTTATAGCTGGGGCTCGGGTACAATCAAGGGGGGAAGGGCCTGTTTGTGCATGAAACCTCCAGCTCCCGTGTGCACAGGGGCTCTTGTGAGGGCAGCTTATCCGCCGAGGGGGCCTCCGGTACCCGCGCCTCATCTTCATCGCCGTGCCGCAGGACGGAAAGGTTTGTGTCAGGGCTGGAGGAGGACGGAATGGCTCGGCCAAGGCCCCGGGACTACAAGGCAGGAGAGCTGGTGTTCGCCAAGATGAAAGGATACCCGCACTGGCCGGCCAGGGTGAGTGCGCCCGGTAAGGGGCGGGGCTACCGCGAGAGAGGAGATGGTCAGTCATCGGTGGAGGGCGGGAAAAGTGTCGGTTGACAGGGCTGTACAGGTGACGGGGATACAGAGGAGGCCTGATGGAGCATCACTGACATGTCCACCTCCCTCAGCATCCTCATACCGATCTACCGAACACAGCCCCGGGCACAGGGTGACATCCAGCACAATATAGGGGACAGCATGGACACCACTTACCTCTGTATACAGCATGGACACCTACCTACTACTTACCCCAATATATACAGCATG
>NC_092859.1:132727256-132747989 GCF_032062135.1 Pyxicephalus adspersus | reverse complement strand
CATGGACACCTACCTACTACTTACCTCTATATACAGCATGGACACCACTTACCACCACCACTTGTCCATGCTGTGTATACTTACGATGGTGGCACCTAGCACCCCGGATACCGGGACGACGCTCTTCTAGCTTCATTACAGACACATTCACCTGTCCTCTTTTGGGTCCAGGTATTCTGCTTTTTAATTGGCCGAGGTGGAATGGTGTAACTCGCCGGGATTGGGATTGTACATTGGGCTGCACATGTGCAGCAAAAGATGTCCAACAGGTATATAAGTTTATTGCAAAAAGAACATCTCCTGTTCTGTCTGTGATATATAAAACCAGTTCCAATTTATTACGCCTAAAAACACAATCAAATACTCCAAATGCCCCATTGAAATGAGTAGGGTGTTTTAGGGCATTGTGTCTTATTCACGCTCTTCCTTTTCACATAGCTTGGTTCAGAACCTCCATATAACCGCTTACAAGCTCATACAAAACCTGTATGAGCGTTTATAGGCATTTAAAATGAACGTGTTATTTACTTTGGGAGAATCAACAAGAACACATATGTTTTTAAATTTCTTTGTATCCCACCTGGACAATTAATAATATAACCAAATAATATCAAAACCACCGGTAGCTTGAGAGATATTGGTAGTGTGATAACGGCCATGACAATGTTGATATCTGCGCCCTTGTTTGGTCTTTTGGCCTCCTAGATGTAAACTCTTTCTGAAAAGTTCCTTTCATCCTCCTGTGTCACTGTCTGTATCTGTCTGCCATTTGCAACCCCTATTTATTGTGCAGCACTGTGCAATATGTTGGCGCTATATAAATAATTTTTATGATTAATCTGGTCAGATGGGTGTAACTGGCACATTTATATTGAAGTACAGTTATTATGGCATCCTGACAGCCTGTGCTACACATGGGAGTTTGTACATTTTAGCACGGAGGTGTGCTGAGCATGTGCAGCATAGTGCAAGTTTTGAAGAAGAATGGGAACACAAAATCCTTTATTTTTTAAATGCAGAAGATGCATAGAATGTCTCTGATGCTTTCTGTTTTTGTTTTTTTATTTTTTGGTTAAAGTGGATTTATCACGTTTTTTAACACCATGTCTAACACTTTTATATAATGTAAAACAGTGTTTTGTTTTTGACATTTTTTGGAAAGGACCCCTTCCCTTCTGTCTTTAAAGATGGAGGGAGAAAACACACAGCTTCCTGGGATATGAATGTAAAAAAAAAAAGTGCCTAATCTCACCAAGCGCAGATCTTACGCATGCGCAGTGCAGAACCAGGTGATGCAAGAAGAACCCGGAAAAGCAATCCAGCAGGGAAAAATAATTGTTTAGCCTTGGAGCATTGTTTTGTTTTGTTTTGTTTACAAATGAGTGACACTCTTTGGAGCCACTTTAGGTTTGAAAAAGACTAATTCGTCCAAATAAAACAATCTTTTTCCTTGCTGGATAGCTTTATTAAAAAACTGCTGCTCTATTGATAGTCCATCGTTTGATATTTTAATTGATAATGTTGTTTTGTGTTTAAATTTAAAAAATTTGAATATATGGATATTGAAAATAACGTGGTTTTATATTTGAATACTTTGTCATGGTTCCCAGTGGCACCTTTGTTGATATTAATCTAATTTACAGAGAAGTTGGAGGATTGATGTGCTACATTATTCTTGTAGATCCCCACTAATAGCTTCTAGCTTTTATATACATGTAGTCCCTGGGTTACATACGGGATAGGGACTGTAGGTTTGTTCTTAAGTTGAATTTGTATGCAAGTCGGAACAGGTACATTATTTTAATAAATGCAATTAGGAAAGATGTTTGGCTCAACATATTAGGTAGCATGGTGTCAATTACTGTATAAAATCCTCACTGTGAGTTAATCACAAACAAGCAAAAAAAAAAAAAAAACTTTATGGAGCCCAGAGATTTATTAACTTTTGGAGCAATCTGTGCTTTGATAAGCAAAAAGAAACAACTGCGGAGTTTGTCCCCCTAACCCCCCTAAGATCACTCACAACCTCAGCTGTGTTTAGCAAAAGATTTCTTCTGCAAGTCATGCAAACCGCCTCAGGTCTGCACACAGCGAGCAGGGAAGCCCCATTTGTATCTAGGAGGTGTCTGTATGTCCAATGTCCTTAACACGGGGACTACCTGTACCTAATATTCACTTTAGGTGACGTGCGTATGTCATTTTTTTTTTTTTTTGTAAAAGTAGATCCTAGCTTTGCCTCTTTACATCTTCTGAGCCTTCTGATTGGCCATTTATTGCTAGAAATGACTTTATAAAAGAAAAAAAGCTCCGGAGAAATTAGAGCCTGGCCTGACTTTTACAGGGAAAGTCAATGTTTGCATCTATATAACTTCAGCTTCCTATATCTCTGGATCTACAGATTGTTTTATCATGTGGTTTGCCTTTAAGATAACCTTACCAAAGTATGTAACACTTTATTAAAATATTAATTGAATTTAAAAATTAAGTTCTTCCAAAAACAAAAAAATGACCGTATTTATCTCAGTCAAGTGATTCTTAACATGTAGTTAGTATACAATAATATATATATATTATATTATAATATGTTTATTTGACTATTCTTTACCTTGGAGGACACAGCTGGGTTTGTACACAGAACCATGTAGGGATAAATAGAGATATCCTCTTCCCTTAAAGAGGAACAAACCCTCGACACCTCTCCCTGTTGTCTCACAGGTCGCCACCACCTTCTTTTCTTCTTGGGGACAATTTTTTGGCATCTTGATTAGCCGGGCTGGAATAACATTCCTAGCATGCACAGGGAAAGCCAGGATTGCCGGGTATCTTGGCACCCAAAGCTGGAGTTTTGCATATGCGGCTCAGCTTTTTTGATAGATCCACAGAGTGATCGGGCAGATTAGAGGGAATATTGCCTGTCCCTTTCTGCAATAATGACCTGCCTTTTTCTAAAATCTAACCCTCTTTCTCCCCATCCCATTTTCACTATCTGGGGTTGTATACAGGTTTAAAAGCCACGGGGTTCCTCCAATACTTTTAGGAATTACCTTATTTATGTCAGACACATAATTTTGAAATCTGTGCAGCCAGTATCCTTAAATTGTGTATATATATTTTTTAAGCAGCCTCAAACTCAAATTGTCAAATCTGCCAGAAATTAATGTAAAGACAAGCACCACAGGAATCTTGTTGAAAATGATGGTTAACTTGTTACAGTGGCACCTGTCTACGAATATATTAGGCAGCACGACAACAGATAGTAATTAAAGTTAATGTGTTGAAAGCAGGAAAAAAAAGCTTAAGCAAAATGAGGTACAGGTTGACATTCAAAAATCCAGCCATTGATGATCCGGATCCTTCAGTTTTCCCACATGGATTTCTGGGCGCATTTTTAAATTTACACTGTTTTCTGGAGGCTATGTTTATGTTTTGATAGTGCTGTACTCCAGAATCGGCTGTTGGGTCTTGCTTTTCCTCCACAAATTGAGACTGTTCCTGTTGCAGAGGATGCTGTTACTGTCAGTCATGAAGATGATCATCCTGACAGGCTATCTGCTATTTAGCTTCTTTCCGAGGGTACAGTAATGATCAAAATTCTGAGGCACTATATGGTTTAGTGCCTCTAAAATTCTGTAAAACTTTTTTATTTTTACTTTTTTTTTAGTTGGTGAACATTAAAATTTAATTTGCTTTTCATTTAGTGTTCTTTCATTTTAATATATACATCATATATAACTTTCAAAAACTTTCGAAGAGTTTTGAATGTCAACCTGTACTTTGACAAGGGCTAAAACATGATTGTGACAGAGCATCTTCAAAAAGCTGCCCGTTCCTGAAATGCAGTTGTTGGTACCTTGCAAGAGTGGTCCAAGGGAGGGCAATTAGTGAACCAGCATCAGGATCATGGGTGTCTAAAGCTCACTGATGATCAATTGCTGAAATTTGCTAAAACCAATTGCTGATAAACATAATGCTAACCAGAAAGGTATATACCCACTTGCGGCAAAGCCACAGACCCCTCAGAGTGCCCAGACTGTCTCCTGTCCTCCGCTGTGTCCATTAGAACCAGACAGTGGAACAATGCAAGAAGGAGTGATGTGATGGTTGTGTGTGGGTCATTTACCTGGATAAGAGAAAGCAGTAAGTTACATTGTAGGATAAAAGCAGGCTGGAGAAGGTTTAAAGATCTTGCTTGCTTTGCTAGTGTCTTGTTGCCATAGGACATCTTTGGAGATCTCGTATCATCTGTGGCTTGATAGGTCAGAGCTGTTTTTGTTGCACAAAGGGACCTACAAAATATTAGACATTGTTTTGTTTGATAGTGAATGTGTGTTATTCTCATTAGTGGGTGTTTAGTAAGGGCATGCTGTTATGAAAACAGGCTGTAAAGCTGTGAAATGATTTTACTTGCATCTCATAAAGCTTAAACACTAACTCCGATAAGATTGTGGTATAGTGCACAATGGTCACTGTTCTCGCCCTCCAAGTAAGGACAGGGAGGTAGTCTTCAGTCACTGGCCACTGTGAGTATAATCTAACACGGCCAGGGTTCTGTGGAACCGTAGGGTTTCTCCAGACGTTGCTCAGGGTTCCTTGAGCAATGAGATGTTTGTGTCTCAGGTCAACTTAGGTGACATCAATGATCTTTTTGGCTATCTGTAAGAATGACATTCTTCACACTGGCCAGTAATAAAAGAGGTATTCTTCCCTTTGACTACTATAATAACATACTCTGACCTGTAATTATAAAAGTATAATTATTAATAATTAGTAGTAAATATTATAGAATGTATAGCAGGGGATTTCCTAAGACCCTAAAAGTTATTTCAAGGGTTTCTCCATGTTAAAAAGGTTAAGAAACCCTGATTTAACATGTGACGTTACCTCCCTGTCCTCATTAAGGATACTTTGGCAAGTCATGATGTTGTCAGTAGCACCAGATTTAGTATGCAGACAAGCTTTCCTGGGATTCCCTTTCTGTTTGGATGTTTTTAACATCATTTCAGTATTATAGTCTGTCTCATTAACTAACACAACATATGTTAATGTTATTCAGCTCACAATTTCAGAAATGTTGTTCTGTTTGGAATGTGTGCACCGTCCTTGGTTTTACAAATCACTGCATCTTTACAAACCTCTCTTAGTTTTATCACTGTAGTTCTCAGTCCTCGAGATAAATTGGTTTTGTTCATGCAGTTGAATATAGTGCTCAAAGGCAACATAAACCGGAGTCTTTCTGTCAGATGTGGGCCGTGGAACTCTTCTGTGTCAGGAGTCTTTAACAGATGTTGGGCTTTGAATAGCTTTGGTAATATATATTTCATTGTTTATTTATCTATTTTAAAAAAAATCATTTGCCAAATATATATGTATCAGGAAAGGGCCTGATTTATTAAAGTTCTCCAAAGCTTATATCCGTGAAGATGGGTGATCCAGCAAATCTGGAATGGATTTCTTAAAAGACAGTTGCTATTTGTTAGCAAACCTTTAATTCCTGGACCATATCAATTCCAGGTTTGCTGGGTCATCTTCACTGATGAAAGTGTATCCTCATAAATCAGGCCCATTATATAAATAAAAAAGTCAAGTAGTAACGTATGCATACTGCCTGCCTTTCCTAAATGAAATCCATAGTTCTGTAATGTGTAGGGCAGGGGTCCCTAACCCCCGGAGAAGGACTCTGCTGGTGGGAGCGCACCGGCCAGAGACGCAGACCATGTCTCCCGGAGACATTACAGGTGGGCAGGTTGGGTCTCTGCAAATAACCCGCCCACTCTCCCATTGTAGGCTCAGACGTGCGATGAGAGAGTGGGCAGGTTCTGGCATCATTACATCATTCTGGGGGGAAGTTTCTTCTCCTTTGAGTGACGCACGGCTCCCCGCACATTGGCAGTCTGGAGTCTGTGCATCTAGTGGTCCACGAGTTTCAAAAGGTTGGGGACCACTGGTGTAGGGAGTAGCTGGATGGCACAAGTTTGGATGTAGGGTGTGAATGGCCAGGTTCTTTGGATATAGACTGGGAGATTGTACACACATTTTACCATGGTGCACAAGATTAGTGCACATTGTAATGAAATGTAATCATTTAAATCACACAATGGTCCCTTTTATCTTTGTTCATAAATTCGAGTTGTTTAGAACAATGAGTTCAGTTTGATTGCAGAAGAAGAGCTTTTAACTCTGCAATTACCTACTTTGTTTTAGACTTCACTGTAAATTACAACAGAGGTCCATGTCATTTGGTGAGTAAGGAGCCATCTGGATATGTAGACATAGAATTTGTTTGTGGTCATGGGATCAAACAATCATTGACAATACACTTTATACTATTTTGTTGTTCGGGGTTGAGAGACGTATTCTTATTTATAAGTTATTTTGTATTGTGCATGTTTGTGTATAGCAATAAAATTATTGTTTTTAGGTCAAATTAGATGATTAAAGTGAAGAACAGTTCAGGTTTTTATCCAGCAAGTTTGTGTAGTAAAAACAGTTATTATAGAAGGGGCATTGGCTGTCCCCGTCTGCAATAACCACCCGCCTGAATCGCAAATGTTTAAAGTGGGACTTTAGTTCTACTATAACATCAGCACATGTACAGCACATACCTTATGTTCCAGGATAGAATTTCCTTTATAATGTATTTAATTATTCGCAAAGATAGTTCTCTTAATTTACAGTTTTATGTTGTGTTGCCTGCCCGATGGTTATACAGTAATAATTATACTTGAATATATAATAATAATATCTAATATCGTCTATTTTAAAATATACACACGCATTACCGTGTCGTCAACAATAGTAGAGAAATTAATAAAATAAATACATATATTATTCAGTTTTTATTTTTGACAAATATGTGAAAAACAGTTCTAAAATTTTTATAGGAATATAAAATGATGATGACTATAAATATACTGGGCCAATGTATTGTGCAGAACAGATTGTGATGGGACAATATTGAGTAAAGAAGATCATATATGACATTATACATTCTACAAGGTTCAGGGTGAATCTAAATGTGTGCGGTCTTCTGCAATCATAAAAACTGGATGAGGTTGTACAAGACAATGTTTGGACAAGGTGGAAAGTTCTCCTTTTGTTTGATGTATGCTAAGATTGTAGTTTTGATGTTCTGTATGCTAAGTACAAGATTATACACAAGTGTATGTGTGGAGTAGGACTGAACGGCTAATGCACTCAGGGCAAAAAAAAAATCACCACAAAATACAGGAGTGTACTACCATTTGTTGTGGAGCACTGCAACGCATTTGCGTTGGTTATTGTGTTATTTTGCTATTGACAGTTAACGGCACCACTATGCAGTAATGCACACAACATGTGTTTTCGTAATGGCAGGTTCGGATTAAGGATCCTGTGCGACTTCCGGCACCTTGCTAGCTGCTCAGTCATTCACAAACAAGCTTTTGTTTCTTAAAGAACCAGCATCTGCATAGCTGACAGCTGATGGAAGTAGGGGTACTGCTTTCTCCACTTCCATTTATTCCCTATGGAGTTGTTTGCAGTGTCTCCCCAGATGCAGAAGTTCGCTGGCATGAGGAAGTGGTAACTGCTTCGCAACATCATGGCTGGTGTGAACATAACCCGGGCGAGTCCCCAGTCAGGAATGAAACAACGTGCTGGCTGTGTATGGGCAGGTGCAGAGCTTCATCTGAATCGTGCTGCTCCCCACTTGCACGGAAACGCTGATTCTTAAAGAACTAGTGTCTGCCCATTTGACGGTGGTAATGAGCTATACCGGTATACATACTGTTCACTACCTCCCCTATTCATTCCCTACCATGTAGCATCTCCCTAGAGGCAGCGGTTCCTGGTGTGAGGAAGAGGTAATACACCACAACCTCTATCCAAGTTTTACCTAGCCTTAAGCTGCGTACACACTTCCAATAATTATCGTTGGAAACGAGCGACTGATCGGCTGAAAATCGTTCACTAGAAAGGTGACCAAGAACGAGGATTGTCGTTGGAAAAGAGCGACCATCATGGCGGATCTGATTGGCCGATGATCTTTCGCTATCTATCGTGTGTACGGTCGTTCAGTGATCGTGCATGTTTCTGCAATAGACGTGTCACTCCCTGCATCGTCACTCCCTGCATCGTTCAAACAATCGTATCTAGCATGTGTACATTATTAGTGGATTATATTTGAAAGATCGTATCGTTACAGCATGTACAGAACTGTGCACAATACAATCGTTCAAATATAATCATGCATAATTGTTGATTGGTCGTAATTGTTCGTTTTCTAAGGATAATTATTGGAAGTGTGTACCTAACTTAAGTAGGAGCCCTTTCCCTAGACAAGGTGCAAGTGGTTTATTTTATTTTTATATTCTGTTCTATTGATGACGGATGCCTAAAAAGCCCTTGTTTCCCCTTTTCTATCTGTATTGACTGTTTTGAGACATCTATTTGTTTTTTTGACATCTATTTGAGATGTGGCCCCCCATTAGAAGCTTTGGTGACAGCTGGGGAACACCATGAAGTTATTTTTATTTTATTTATTGGTAAACAAGTCTGAATTGGTTTAAAAAAAAAAAAAAAAAATAAAAAGATTTGTGCTGGAAAAAACAATAATTTTAATGTTGGATTAGTTACCACATAACACAATGATGAATCCAATTTCGGAGTATTTCAGCTCACCTGACATCAACAACTTATAAAGTATTTTTCTTAAGGAACCTACAATATCAAGTGTTTTTTTGGATGTTAAATATTATTTTCTAATAATATTGTTTACCAATCATTTTAGCAAACCTTTATCTATACCTGAGATTTTACACATTGATAAGATTTTATTTCCATTTTATGATTAGAATAAGATAAGGGTTCTATTTTTACACAAATTACATTCATAAGTATAAATTCGTAAATTGAGTTGTATGTGTGAATTGTAGCAAGATTACCGTATTTTCCGGCGTAGAAGATGACTTTTTAACCCCGAAAAATCTGTGCCAAAGTCGGGGGTCGTCTTATATGCCGGGTACCGGTACTTACCTGCAGCTTGCTTCACGTCCGGCGTCCCCGCAAACTGCACAGGAGGACGTGAGCCTGGATTGGCTCTCCACTAGAACACGCCCATTCATTAAGAAGGAACGCGCCCATTCATTCCTTAGAACTAGTACTGTACTGTTCCTTCTGCCTCTTAGCTCTCGCACAATAGCGAGATCTGACAGGCAGAAGGAACAGTACAATACTGGGCGTATACACGACCCCCAACTGATTGGTTAGAGTGGGGGGTCGTCTTATACGCCCAGTCGCGTTATACCCCGGAAAATACGGTATATTTTGTTATTCAAAGTTTTTTGGTCATTGGAATTATGCCAAGTACGGTTTTCATGAACAGAGGATATGCTTTTTTTTTTCTTAACATAAACATCTATCCTGAAAAAGAAATACTTTTAAAATGATTTAATTAAAGTTCTGGTATAAGGTGGATTCTAAAAAGTAAAATGTCATTTTCCTGTGTAAATGGATGAGGATGGCTGAAGGATTGTTTGTGATAATGGAGGCTGAGCAGAATCGGTGTGCACACATGATTTTACTAGGATCACCACACCTCCATCCCTTGCTGTGTTTTCTTCATTCACCTCACAGTTTTTACTACATTTGTAGGAAGAAAACTGATCTCCATGTTTTCTCTTCCCTTTCAGAGCTGTATCTATTGGGAAAACACAATTTTGACTTCAGTCTAGACTCATTTGAGCTGAAATGGCTTGTCTGTTTTTTTTATGTTAGTCCTGGCAGAGACCCTGCAATTTTCATCTGATTTTAATCTGAATCCACTGATGTGAACATATAAATGTATATATATTTGGGGTTTGCCAAAAAACAAAGGGTCGATCAGATTATTGCAATGTATGTGACCGCATTTCTTGTTTTATAGTAACATATAATGCTTCTTTGTTTTTAGGCTTTATGGTCACTGACTATAAATGATTTCATTTTAATATTGTTTATTGGAAGCAGCATTTCTGTTCATTATTACCTTCAAATCTAAACTATTACGAATGTATAAGCTTGTTACACGATTGCTGAGTGGATAATTGTTGACGTTGTATATTCAGACAATGGTAGAATGAGTCTCCTGTGCATATTAATTGCTAGCCTGTTCATGTCAGTGAAAATGATTAATTAAAGAAAGTATGTTTTTTACTAAAATTGCAGCACGGTGTGACTGCACAGGATTAATTATATTCAGATGTTCTGCTTGTGTGTCTTTGGTGTATTAAATTGTTGTGTGAGTGTGTGGTATGTAGAAATCAGTTTAAAGAGAACCAGTCACGATCAGGCTTATTCAGAAGTCTTAGTATTTGTTATTTTAATATTTTAACTGGGCATTTTCACCTTTTTGCTGTCTTTACTTTTCCAGACGTTTGAAAAATATGGAATGTTGCAAACAGGTATAAAGTGAGGGCATGAATAAATGCATGCACATACCAATGACACTTATTTTAAAACTCACCAAAACAGGTAAATGGCACCCCAGTGCACTAAACCAGTTCATATTATATACATTTACTTTGCAGTGCATCGCAAGGCACGTTGTCACACTACCATGCATTGTGGTTGGTTGCATCAGCTAAAATGGTGCAGATTCGATTTAGATAGAAAACTTTTACTCCCAACCTTTTCCAAAGAAAAAAAATCACAATTGTTTTGTGTTGTCTTTAATACATACACCTGCATTGCATTGTCCCCACAGCTTCGCTCCTTTATTCTCTGTTCTACACTTGGTTCTTACTTTGCCACTGTTGCTCAAGCACGAGATCCTTAGACTTCAAGTAGGCTAAAAAAGTTATATATAGGGTATTACAATAAAAAGTAAAAGAAAAGTTTTTTTCTGAAACAGGAGGAGAGAAAGCTAGTAATCACGCCACATTTGACCACACAGGGGTGAGCCTAAGCTTGCTGCCATGCTTCACTGCCACACATTCCTATTGGCCAGTCATTATGATGGGCTACTTTGCAGGCCATTAGGATGAGTGGAAGGGAATGACACAGCTGCTTGAAATAACATTTTACATACTGATTCCGATTTATTAAAGCTCTCCAAGACTAGAGAAGACAGTCTATCGGGGTTAACCTGGGTGATCCTGCAAGCTAAGAATGAATTTTGTAAAAAAAAAAAAAAAAAAATAATAATAATTTGGTAAGGTTTCAAATCCATTCCAGGTTTACTAGATCACCCAGGTTCACCAATGATAGTCTATTTTCTGCATTCTTGGAGAGTTTTAATAAATCCGGCCCATTGTGTATAAAGTAACAGTTGACGGGCCAGCATCTGTCAGACTTCAGGTGACCTATGATTGACAGGGCAATAGTAGTTTCCCAGTGTTGTCACAGTTTTCTTTTATAAGTACTGCCTAGTGGTATATTGAGCTACTTCAGATCCATTACATACAGGAGTCTGCTTTGCTGTTATAAGGTTTTTTGTTAGCAGACATGTGATGTCCTGTGGCTTTTAAAAAAACAAAAAACAGATTTTGAACTGGCAGGAAATGTAACACAAAATAAGCATATTGGAGGGTTTATGGATATGCAGGTTATTTGTAATAAATTGTATTCTTAAAGCACCAACATATTACACAGTGCTATACATTAATTAGTTTGCTTTTTATTTTATTTTAAGTTTAAATGGTGGTCCTCTCCTCTGCCTGTAGTATAAACTTTGTGCTGTTGCTGGATATTATTTTATTCTTATTTATATATTATATAACAAAACCAAACTACTGTTTTCAGCATCCTAAGTGCTTTAATTTTTGCTGTAGGTACTGTTGGCCTTTAATTCTCATGGGGTCTGTTTAATATTTTCCTGGAAAAAGTACCCAAGTTTTACTTAGAATACCCAATTCTGTCAGTTTGTTTCAGTGTAACATCCTTTGGAGTTGTGAAGTCTCAGTATGCGTAGAAACACAAGAAGCCATTTGCTTTGTATTTAGGCAAATCTTTTTATTTGGCAGATTGTCCCATAAAAAAAGGTTCTTTTCCACATTCTCCTAAGTTTAATTATTCATAAAGACCATCAAAGGCAAGGAGATCTAGTTTCTCCAGTGAATTTTTGGTAAGTTGTAATCTTACCATACAGAATAAAGATGAATGGATACTTAGGATTTGTCTAGCAAACCAGACACGTTTTCCAACCAATGTCAAGTGGCAATTCTTTTTTTTTTTTATTTTTTTATTTTTTTTATTTTTTTTAGCATTGCAGCAAATTGTGTCCAAGTACATGTCATGTAATATTGTCTGACTGGAATACATCGGAGGTGTGCAGTTAAAAACAACTGAAAAGAAAACAATTACCAAAAGCTCAAATTCATATTTTTATATTTCATTTGCAGTTGGTATGGAAAATTTGTAATAGCTGAGTGAACAAAACCCAGTAATCCCTGCTCCACATTTTTTGTTATTTGAATGGTCTTTTTGTTCCGCATTTTTTTAGTACAGACAATTAAATCAGCGGCGATAATATTTATATCAAATGACAATCAGCTTGGCAGACTATTATACTTCTCTGTGTGACAGACCACTAAGCAGATGACATTTATTAGATCATTAGAATTGTAATACAAGTTGTCATGAGTAGGTGGTAATTTTTATTCTTTATAGATTATATAAAAGTAGTATGGGTTTCATTTAAAATACTTGGATTTTGCTTCATGTAAGTATTTATGCTGTGAGATTTTTTAATAAAAATCTAAATGTTTTATCCTTTACCAGATTGATGAACTTCCGGAAGGAGCTGTGAAACCACCAGCAAATAAATTTCCAATCTTCTTCTTTGGCACCCATGAGACGTGAGTCATTTTAATGTATTATTATTAGGTACCTACTGTATGATAATATAGGCAGAAATAAGTGGGCACATATAAGGTGGGGGTTAGAAGCCAAAGGTATGCCAGATTGTAGAAATGCCTCTATGAATCTGTATAATGTGCCAACTGATGTGCCCTGTATTTTAAATACTGTTCAAGCCTTCTAAACTTATATATTGACCGTACTTCCTGCTTTGTGGTGTTTGTTACGGATTGCTTATCACTGATGGACAGCATTCGAACCTTTATTGAGGGTAAATAAATCTGTGATACACACCTATCCGTGTTCTATCTCAGGGGGCGCCATCTTCCTTTTTCTTTTCTTCCTGGAGATGATCCTCAGCCAACTTGGTTGGTTGTACCAGGATGACATAATTTCAATGCAGGCACACAGAAGCTCATTCATTCCTGTCACCTGCAAGGTAAGTCGGGATTGGCGCGTTTCCCTGGCAACCAACACTAGTGTTGATGTTCGAATTCGGGTTGTCCCTATATTCGACCCGAATATGGCTGTTCGAATTCGGGTATACCCGAACCGAATTTTGCTGCATTCGACACAGTGCTGAAACAAACCCGAATTTTTCTCCCATTGACTTTAATGGGATTCGAATTCGAATTCGACCACCCGAATTTTTTTGCTATATTCGGCCGAATAGCTGTCGAATCGAATAGTGAGCTATTCGACCAACACTGAGCTGCGCATCCTTATCCTAAAATAGGATATCCCAGATGAGACACAGAGCAAAAAAAGTTTGCAAAATGTCACCACTTACATTTTGTCAAAAACTATCCAAGAGTTCTTATGTCTCTGAAGTGACACAATAGCACCGTGATAGAAAAAAATAAATGAATGTTTCTTTGTTTTTTCTCTTGTAGTAAGCTGTGCTTATTTAAAATAATCACCCATAACAAAAAGAACCTTTGTATTAGAGGAAGCACTATTGATACTTGGTAAAAGAGATGTTAGGTAGAGCTGAAATAGGCCAATGAATGATATTAATAGTCAGGTTTGGGTTTTCAGTGTGAAGGTCCGATTGTGGTAAAGGTGGTGAATCCAGTCCTGCTTACTAGGAAGGCATTTCCTTTGCAATGAGTAGCAGGCTTGTCTATGATGTCCTTAGAAGAAGGACTTGCTTTGTCACCCGTGACATCCCTGGCTTTCCACTACTGGCCATGGTGCATGTGTTCATCTCACTAAGTGGATTGTTACAGGCCTGGATCTGAGTCCCGCTCTCATCTACACTTACATAGTAGGTCAGGTTGAAAAAAGACTTAAATCCATCAACCACTAGGGAAACAAACATATCCCAGATATAAAACCCCATGGACATAGTTGGTCCAGAGGAAGGCAAAATAAAACCCTGCTACAATATGCTTTAACTGGGAAAAAAACTCCTTCCTGATTCCATGAGGCAATCGGGTCTTCTCTGGTTCAACAGTCTCTGTTATCTTTACTTTAAAGCCTTAATCCCCAGTTTTATTCTATGCTTCTAGAAAAACATGCAGCTTTATCTTAAAGTATAATCTAGAGTAGTTGCTGAAACTACTTCCTGGGAGAACCGATTCCTCATTTTTACAGACCTTATAGGAAAGGATCTATTCCTTATCCGGATCTTAAACTTCTTTTCCTCCAGACGCAAAGAGTTATTTTATATGTTTACAGCTACCTTTTCTGCAAATTTTTTTTTAAATATTTTTCTATATCGCTGGTTTACAGTTTAATGCACGCCATGTGTTTCATATTGTATTTCTTTTCAAGGGTTCACACTGTGTATCCTGCATTGTAAAGATGAAGTTACTACTGTTACTATTTTCACACTTTTTACTGTTTAATAAATCAATTTCTGCCTTTTTTTCTGGGTCATTTCTGCTTACATAAAGCAAAGTGTTAGAATTGTAAATTGATGGTTCTGTGGGTAATGTCTAATAAATGTAGCATCAGACAATTATTATTTAACAATAAATATTAAACCAGTGATCATTATAACTGTAATAATGCAGTAAATAAAGTGTTTGACCTATTGCACTACTGATGCTGAGGGATTTTGTTATTATTTTCCCATCGCAGTGCATTTTTGGGCCCAAAAGATCTGTTTCCATACAAGGAATTTAAGGACAAGTTTGGAAAGTCAAATAAAAGGAAAGGATTCAATGAAGGATTGTGGGAAATAGAAAACAACCCTGGAGTAAAATTTACTGGTTATCAGGTAAGCTAAAATAATTTATTGATAGATCATATACTCTCTATATTAATGAATATAATTTGTTGTCATTTCTGCTATAAGACTATAGTGTCTATTTATAAAAGGGGAAATAAGTTGTTCACCTAAGAAATACATTTCGATCACATCTGCGATCAGCTAAAAAGATTGCCACTTTTCGGCATGAAAAGTATAATTAATGCCACTTTTGCTATATTTATAGAGTGGCAAACAGCCTGATTTCCATTTTATTATCATTGATTAGCATTCACTACTACTTCAGTAAAAGTAGAGAATATCATAAACAACAATAGGGAACAGTGGAACAGAAAGGAGATTTTTATTGGCTAACGTACTTTTAATTGTAGAAAAAAGTGTAACGGTGGCAAACAGAAGCCATACTGACTTACATTAAACTGACCAAAAATTGGATATAAACAATAAAAGTATTTTTTTGTGTTAATCACTAACAAAATGATAAAAAACATTCTCTGCTTTTTTTTCTATTTTTTTTTTGGTTATTGGGTTTGTTTGTCTTTTTGAAAATTTGAAAATATTGTCAAGATATATAACAATTAATGAAAACTTGGCAGCAGGTGAAAAATCGATAAACATAAAAATATAGTGGTATTTATCATCAAAAAGTCAGATAATCACCTGTTTACAGCTTCAATAATAAAGCCCATGGTACCTGCAATGATAGTTGCCCAGTGCTCATAGAAGTCAGAAAAGACAGGTTGAAGTAACAGTAGAACTGTACAGAGATTAGAATCTCATTTTCTGCAGAAATTTAGCTACAGTGGCAGCTTTTCCAATGCATTTATCTTGCATACTGTAAGTCCTGTTCTTTCTTATTTTACCTCTTTGATTTCAGTATTACATATCCAGTATACAAAGATATCCTCCAGTGGTTATCTTTCTGTTAAGACATATATTCAGCATCCTTGTTAGTAAAAAAACAAGAGTGCAAGAAATATGTAAAAATTCTAGTTAAAGTTGTTTCTGACTTCATTACGTTTTCATTCACTGGTCCAAAACAAAAAATGCTGCTAATGTAGTCACAACACCTAATCTGCATACTTGTTTGGGGTCAGTCACTCCGAAGATTCTGAAGCTGTTGGATTAGCAAGGTTTCAAAGCAATACATTTGTAGAAGGAGTGATCACCAATGGCAGACCATGTGTTACTTTTTAATAAGTGAACAGTGGTAAAAAGCCTGCATCTCAGCAGCATCCTTACCACATTTTAGGGCATAGTATTTATGAACTAATATTCCAGACGTGCCGCATTATACTCTGTACAGTGCCATGTAATATGTGGCACTATGTACATAAAGAAAAGAATAATGCCCCCCACTTTTCTCTGGCCTGTTAACTTTCTGCTTACTGTTCCTGATGTTTTCTATATAAAATGAGTCGCTTCACGTGGCTTCCCATTGGACTTTTATTACCACTAAATTTTTCCAAAAAGAAAAGCAGGGAAGAGAGTATATAGATCTTTTTGAAAGCTTAATACCTTGCAGATTTACAAGAACAACAAAACATTACATTTAGGCTGCGTACACGTCTGCAATAAATGTCGTTGGAAAGGATCTTTCATGATCCTTTCCAACGACAAAAGATTGAAAGATGCATAAACGAGCACTGCACATACAGCGCCATTCTGCTCGATAGAGAGGTAAGGGGGAGAACAGCAGAGGGCACCCTGCTGGGCTATCTCCCCTTTGATTGCGATAAGCGCTGTACACACGCCAATGAGTTCTTTGCACAAGTTGTATTTTAAAACACATTCAGTGCTTATGCTACATAATCACTTCGGATGAGTTTCGTCCGAGGGCTGATATCGTATGAGAATCATCTGACATGAGTATGTAGCCTATGAGCTGAATGTGTTTTTAAATGCAACTTGTGTAAAGAACTCATTTCAATCTATTTTTTGTTCAATGAATCCCCCCTATAACAGCAGTTAACCTGAATCAGGGAGGGATGGCATTCTTAGAATTATCATCATTAGTCCGTTGCCACTATTTCACTGTCCTGCCACAGATGGGGGTATATTGAACAGTGAATTCCAGGAAAGAGAGATTAAAAAATATACATGATAATTTAGAGCAGCAGCTCTTTCGGTGTTCCATGCTTGTGTGAAATAAGGGCATAGAATTTGTATGGTCAGAAGGAGCAGCTGTAGCCAAATGTTATTGTGAAAAAAGATATGTTAAAGAAGTGTATATATGTGTGTAGTAGGGCATATAGGTAAAACATATTTATCTATATATTATTTTTTTAATAGATGCATCTGAAGGTGAGCATGATCTGCAGAAACTGAATACAGTAGAAGAAAGTACAGTGAGAAAATGGTCATGTACCTTTCTGGAAGTTCTACTGGAAACATACTTATACAATATGCAATCATAAAAAAATACAGTTTGGATGTTTGAAAGCTATAATAACAGAGTCTTGGTTACAAAACAAGTTGACAAAAAACAACGGTGTTGCCTTAGCAACCAGCTGGATGATTGCCTTTTCTTAACCTGTAGTATAGACCCAAAACCTGTACTTTATAATCTCATGCTTTAAATGTCCCGTTTTAAATTCCAGCTGGCAGCACTTTTTGCATTTTACGTTTATTTGCAGGAATACAAGCACCTGGAGGCATGTACTGGTCCCAGACCAAACCACATTGTTCAAGTTTTATTGTGTTACCTACTTAAAACAATACTTGGCAAATTGGATTTGGTTAAGTTGATGTAATATTTTTTGGGGAAGGGAGTAGTTTAGGAATAGACAAAGGATATTTAATATAATTTGTCTAATATAATGGTCATAAAAGAGGTAAGTGTTGCATACTTTATATGTCCTCTGTGATATCAGTGCAAATAATATCACTTTTACAAGTGAATATTTTGACAGCCACCGTCTGATTTCAGCTGCAGAATCATTTCTGGCATGTTGGGGTCAAAGAATTAACAATACTGGTTATGTAATATTTATATGTGATGACATTCTGGCTAAGTTTAATTTTGTTTTGTTTTTTTTTGTTTTTTTTGCATCAGTGTTCTTCCCAGACCAAATTTGCAGGGCTGACCGCCTGGCAGTCTTCTCCCCACCCTCCCTAGCTGGCTGTCATTGCACAGCTGCTCAATGCAAGCAGCAGTCCAGGTTTGGTGCTGAGAAAGCTGCCAGTTAGTCAGGACAGCTTGCCAGCTCCGCTGCAAAGATGATAATGATGTATATACAATGTTTTACAATGTTTCTTTTGCTAATACTGTGTCTAACTCACTAAGTCTGCAGGAGAACTGCCAAGCTGCAGCTCACACTGATAATAAGATGATTAACATTGGAACAAATGCTTGAGTTTGTTGTTTCTTGGTGGCAGCAGTGCTGTGCGTTTTTGGTAATGCTACATTACCTCCTCAGCCATCTACATAGACTTGAATCAAAAACTCTTGTAACCACTATGCAAACTGTTTTAAAACGTAACTCAGAATTTTTACTTCACATAAAAGAGTAAGAAAACCCATTAAGTGCAACGTCCCCCTTTTTTCTCAATCGCCTGCCCTAGGCGATCAAGAATCAATTGGGAGCTCAGAGCCTCCCAGGATACCTACAGGTCACACACCCCGGGAGGCTTTTGGCTGCTCATTTCATTAAAAGGGGAAAAAAATTGCAGATCTCACACATGCGCAAGGAGATCGGCAAGTTTTTTCCCATTCTACGTCAACCGATCTCACTCCTAAAGAAGAGCCAGGAAGAAGAGAGGGGAAGATGGCGGTGCCTGGGGCTTCCTCTGCGCTGTGCAGAAGATGGATACCAGGACAACGCGGGACCCAGTGGAAGAAACCTGCAGACGGATGGACTGATCTGCTGGATTGAAGGCAAGTGTGATTTTTATTGTTTTGTGTTAACTTCCCAAAACGATTACTTTGAGCTTTAAGTGCTCAAAAAAGCATAATGTTTTTAAGGTTTTTGCAGCCACTTACAAACACTTGAAAAAGCCATTTACTGCTGTTACCACTCCTGGGTGCCTATGTTTGCCAGTGTTCTTTTAGGAGTGATATATGCCAAAATATATATTTTTTTAATCACTGATGTGAAATAAGCCTGAAAACAACATTGCTTACACTAATACACCCCTAGAAGTAATTACACTCTTTACAAAACATGGCACACTAGGGGTTATGGTCATAATACAGGGGTACTGTACAGGGAATAATACAATGTTGACGTTGGAAAAAAGGGACATTCTAAGGGTGTGGGCATTAGAAAGTTAAAACAAAAGTATTGGTGGGCGGTAGAAAGCTGACACAATCATAGGTTACTAGACACCTCTAGTACAAACAACTAGGAGCACCAAATGTGTTGCATGTTGCCCAGTCCTTTTCTTGAAAACCCGGCTACAGTTTCCCCTCAAAAAGCCAAAAAAATAAAACACAAACCAAATGTATTTGGTCAGTCACCAGTGGCCTATTATAAGTTAAATAGAACAGTTTTTTTTTTCAGATAAAATTCCTTTCATATTAAAACATTTTGTCCCAGAATATCCTGTGATAGTCACATCACTTTGCATCAGAGTTCATTTGATGTAAAGGTCAAAATACATAAAAAGTAGCACATTACTTGTTGGAAACAAAAAATACTTGTAGAAAGTAAAATTTACCGTAGGGGGAATAAAAATATCAGCTCTCTTCTACTATGATTACAAATCTATTGCTGATGAAGCTGAGTTTTATCAGCAGGCTTTCAAAAGCTTTTGCAGTAAAAAGCTAAAAATTATGTTCTTTGCTTCAAAGGTAATAGCATGTTACTGAAAATATTCTCAGATTTCTAATCATATCTCTATACCAATATTTTGGTATTATGATTATTATAGTATTCAGATACTGAAAGCATAGTCTGTGTGGGTAGCAGTAGTGGCTTTTCTTACACCTTTGCAGCTGTTATATTTCTAAAAAAAACATTATTATTACTGTTATTAAAAACAATGATATATTTTACTGTTGCTTGGAAATTTTCAAGTAAATAAATCTTTTGTATCTCATGACTAGGAATAAATTATCAGTTGGCTACTATTTACTGGCTTACAGTTTCTTACACCAGTTATATTTATATTCCATTCAAGGCAATGCAGCAACAGAGCTCCTCAGAAACCGAGGGGGAAGGAGGTAATGCGGCTGATGGCAGCAGTGAAGAGGAAGAAGGGGATCAGGTAGAAGAGGATGGAAAAGGCAAGAGGAAGAATGAGAAAGCAGCTTCCAAGCGGAAGAAGTCCTACTCTTCAAAGGTAACATGAAGTTATGTTATGCTGTCTTATATGTTAACTGTAGTATTCCAGTGCAACTTCTGAAAACACATGGGACACATTTGTATTTACTTTTACTGCATTGAATCTCTGAAATTTGTCAACATATGTTCAGTACAGTACTTCAGCCCCATGCTATATAGCAGCAGCAGCATAATACCAGGTTACAATTAGACTTGTGCGCATAGCATTGGCACAAATTAGATTAATGACATTATCTGTGCATCCAATTCATTATAAATAGTAGAGTTTAGAGGTGAGTGGGGAACCCTAATGTGCCAGTGGTTTCTATTAAATGTAAGAATAGCAAAAATGTGGTGAAAACTGTCAGTTAACAATTGCATTCCATTAAAAACACACATAATAAATAAATATATATATGTATATATATATATATATATATA